>NC_079429.1:21778623-22078623 GCF_026213295.1 Gadus chalcogrammus | reverse complement strand
ATCAATCAATAAACCAATAACTTTCCCGAAAGGGATTATGAGGAAAAAAGAGAGATGTCTGTTGAGGACAAAGAATTCATGGATTTGAGAACAAAAGCAGTCACAGTCAAACAGGGACATTACTACCTACCCCTACCTTTCCGTGTCAAGGATGCAGTGTTACCTAACAACCATGATGTGGCAGCACAACGCACACTGTCTCTCCAGGAGATTCAGGAAGGATTCTGCTTATGCAACAGAGTACAAATCAGCTAACAATTCAAACAAATACAGCTCAGAGGTGCTTGACATAATCAAACATAACTTTTACATCTACGATTGCCTCCATTCGGTGGCCTCTGAAAAAAGGGCAATTCAGCTCATGGGGGGCGTGTGACCAAGGAGGATTAATTCTGAACAAATGGGTGAACAACAGCGCTGAAGTCCTTAAAGGTCCCATTGCATGCTACTTTATGGATGCTTTAATATAGATATTAGTAGGCCCCAAACACAGTATTTGAGGACGTTCCCTAAATTCAGCTGGGGTGCAGATTTACATGAGCCAGTCGCACATTGAGCTTTCCCCAAATGCGCCGTTTCAGTGTCTGTAGCTTTAATGCAAATGAGGAGGAGAGAGGTGGGTCAAGGAGGAGGGTGGGGGTGTGGCCCTGAGCAGCTTGCGG
Organism: Gadus chalcogrammus; assembly: GCF_026213295.1. Classification (NCBI taxonomy): domain Eukaryota; kingdom Metazoa; phylum Chordata; class Actinopteri; order Gadiformes; family Gadidae; genus Gadus; species Gadus chalcogrammus. The sequence continues at coordinate 22,077,961 of NC_079429.1, read as the reverse complement.
CCACGGTAACATGCGCTCTGTTTACAGTGGATGTATTGCAATGGCGAGGCGCACCCAGCTTTTAGCCGTGTTCTGTAAATATTCTAGAACATACGGGAGTCCTTGAGCTCTATATCTAAATAATATCATAATGCATAGGTATCAATATCATATCATACATATTATCACGGCCAAAAGATGTGTGCGCCTCCAGACGATATTATGAATCACAAACGACTTTGTGGGGTTCTCCGACGTCTCTGGTTCTGCCACTTCCACATCATTCTGAAGTAGACTGAACCGCTCGCTGCCGGTTGCCCGCCGGCGGAAGCAGGCAGCATGTCGCAGTTCATGTACTTCATGTATCTCAACCATGGCTGAGATAACCCCAACTACAGTCTTGTGCATGTGGAAATACAAGAGACGCCAAAGAAACCGACGTGTTATGCGCCATAACACCAACAGCACACACTTGCGTTACAGTGTGTCTAATCGCACACACACACATGTGGCACTCGCACGGTCGTGTCTCATTGGCGGGCCAAATTCTCTGGGCGGGCAAGGCAGAGAAAGGAGAAGAGCTTAGATAGTTTATGACGACATGTGGGACCACATTCCAAATCAGCGCGCTTGAACCTCAGTTTTTTCAAAGGCGAGCAGAACACCTAGTAACGCAAATTTTAGACACTAGGGGACCATAGGCAGGCTAGGAGAACTCATTTATGTTGGAAAACCTCATAAAGTCACAGAGCCACACTTGTGAAACAACTTGACCTAGACCGAGAGAAAACCCCTCTGGAGAGGGCCCTCGATATCAAGTGGAATATCCATAAAGACACGTTTACCTTCCGGGTAAACGCAAATCCTGTAGATGCTCTGTCTTGGAAAATGTGGATGGGATGAAGCAATTCCAGAGGAAATACCTAGGCCCTGGCGAAAATGGCTCACAGAAATGGACCATCTAAGCAGATTTGAAGTGTACAGACGCATGAAGCCTGAGGAATTTGGTGAGATAAGGACTGCTGAGCTTCATCGCTTTTCTGATGCGAGGGAGCTAGGATACAGAACCGTAACTTACCTCAGACTAATGAACAATACAGGAGACGTTCAACACTCTTTCATACGGGCACGGAAACCCCTCTGAAGGCCAGCAGTGGCGAAGGCGGAAACCTTCAGGAGGCCGGCGAAGACGAGGTAGAGGGCGGGTCCCAATCCAATCCAATCCACTTTATTTATATAGCACAGTTTAAACAAACACATAGGTTTCCAAAGTGCTGCACACAGAAAAAGAGATAAAATAAGTATAAAATAAGTAAAAACACATGACCCACCCAACACTTCTACATTACATCAACACGCCATCTAGTGTCCAAAGGCCAAATAAAAAAGGTGCGTTTTTAACCAAGGTTTTAAAGAGACACAGGGATGTAGTTTGTCTAATATGGAGTGGCAAAGTGTTCCACAATTTTGGGGCTGCTACCGCGAAGGCACGTTCTCCTCTGTGTTTTAGCCTGGTACGGGGTGTGGCCAAAAACAGCTGGTCAGCTGACCTAAGAGAACGGCTAGGAGTGTAGGGTTTTAGCAGCTCGGAGAGGTATGGTGGGGCAAGGCCATTTAAGGCTTTAAACGCAAATAAAAGTATTTTAAAATTAATCCTAAAACGTACAGGTAGCCAGTGCAATGAAGCCAGAATAGGTGTAATGTGGTCGTACTTTCTAGTGTTAGTCAAGAGACGAGCTGAGGCATTTTGAACTAATTGGAGGCGGGCAATGGAGGCCTCACTAATCCCCATGTAAAGTGCATAACAGTAGTCCAGCCGGGTGGTCACAAACGCATGAATTACTGTTTCAAGATGCTGTCTCTGAAGCATTGGTTTAATTTTTGCCAGCTGCCTTAGCTGGAAGAAGCTGGACTTCACCACAGCTTTTACCTGGGTGTCAAATTTGAGGTCAGTGTCCACCTTAACCCCCAGGTTATTTAAGATTGGCCTACGGAACTGTTCCAGGTAGCCTAGGTCAACCAGGGGGGACACACCAGAGCCACTGAAAACCATAACCTCTGTCTTTTTTTCATCAAAATTTAAAAAGTTTAGGGACATCCAAGCTTTAATGTCTTGCAGGCAGTCTAACAAAGGCTTAATACTGTATGATTCTGCCTTTCTAAGAGGAACATAAATCTGGCTGTCATCAGCATAGCAATGAAAAGAAATACCATGCTTCCTAAGAATTGAGCCAAGTGGGAGTAAATAAAGGGAAAATAAAAGGGGGCCAAGCACCGAACCCTGCGGAACCCCATGTAATAGCGGGACAGTGGAGGACACATGCTCAGCAAGGCTAACACAGAAAGACCGCTGGGTTAAATAAGACCTGAACCATTGTAGTGCTGTGCCTCTGACACCCACCCACTGCTCCAGACGAGCAATGAGGTTTTCATGGTCTACGGTGTCGAAGGCTGCAGTCAAATCTAGGAGCACAAGGACAACACTATGGCCAGAGTCATATCCATATCATTAAAAACTCTAAGCAGCGCTGATTCGGTGCTGTGTAATGTTTTAAAACCAGATTGGAAAATCTCTATAATGTACTGTCCATTTATAAAGTCCATGAGTTTACAGTGAACAATCTTTTCCAGGACTTTTGACATAAAAGACAGTTTGGAGATAGGTCTGAAATTAGACAAAGCAGTAGGATCAAGTCCAGGTTTTTTTAACAAGGGTTGCACAACAGCATGTTTAAATTGAGCCGGCACGACTCCCGATGATAGGCTACTGTTAATGACAGCAGTAAAAGAAGGTCCAATAGTTGGAAAAATCTCCTTAAAAAGTCGAGGATGAACAATATCTGCTGGAGAACCTGAGGGCTTCAGGTGGCCAACAATCTCCTCCACAAAGGACAAGGTTACAGGCTCAAACATCTCTAAGAACACAGAGCATGGAGCTGAGACTGAGGGATCAATAGCAGGTGGAGAAATAAGTGCTCTAGCAGATGTCACTTTGTCAATGAAAAACCTGAGAAAGTCTTCACACACAGAAGGAGACCCCTCAATTTGCAACGCCTGTGGTGCATTCAGAGCAGAGTTAATTACCTTAAACAATACACGAGGTTTGTGAGAATTTAACAAAATGATCTCAGAAAAATATTTTCTTTTGGCCTCTCACAGACGACTGGTAGTGGCGCCAGCAATCTCGCATAATTTGGAAAGACACTTGTAGTTTGTCCTTTTTCCACTTTCTCTCAGCTCTTCTACACTCCTGTCAAGAAGCCCTGGTGGTTTCATTCAACCAGGGTTCAGCCTCCGATTTAGTTTTTTGCCGTCTGATTTTATGTGGAGCCACAATGTCTAAGGCAGTTTGACAGCAGTTGAGAAACCAACAGTTCAGTGACTCAGTATCATCTGACACATTTTCAGGAATAACACAGTTCTGGTTGAAAACAGTAGAAAAACGTGCGGCAGTGAAGGGGTTCATAACCCGACATTTGCGAGCGACTGCGCAAGGTTTAGCTGTCAAACGGTTCACAGCGGCTTCAAACAGAACAGGCATATGATCAGAGAAAAAGGCATCACAGATCTCCAGATTGCAAACGGGCAAACCATAGGATAAGACGAGGTCAAGTGTATGACCGCGTTCATGTGTCGGCCCAAGTACAGCTTGGACAATGTCAAACGAGTCAATGATATTTAAAAAGTCTCTCGCCAATGAGTTCTTCTCAGGACAACAGACGTGAATGTTAAAATCCCCCACTATGAGGACCCGGTCATAATTCGGCATAATATCCGACAGGAATACAGAGAAGTCCATCAAAAAGTCTTTGTTATATTTGGGAGGACGATAAATCACAGCACACAACACAGTGTGGGGATGACCCAGATCAAATAAGCTCAGTTCAAAGCTTGCGGGGGATGGCCGCGATATTTGTTTGCATTTAAAGTCACTCTTATAAACAGTCGCAAGGTAGAAGATCAGAAAAGACTCAGGACTCACCCGCACTTAGCCAGGTCTCGGAGATAAAAAGAAAGTCCAGCTCCCGCGTAACGAAGAAGTCCTTGAGGATAAAAGCTTTATTTCCAAGTGATCTGGCGTTAACCAAGCCAAATCTAGCAGGAGCCGGTGGACAACCGGCTGACGATGGGGCGCGAGCCAGGGGCCGAAGATACTCCAGATTTGCTCCACGCCAGCGTAAACAAGGGGAGCGCTGAGAGACACACAGGCGAGGGGCAGCACCATATCGATCAGGACGTGCCAACCCCAACCTCAGCTTCACGAGATAGCCGCTACGTTTCCCCCGTCGCCGGTACCTTCTACTCCGAGGTAGTGGAGCAAGCGTGCGGCGGAGGTCGGCCGGGAGATCCGGTGGGAAATGTATCCCCCCTTCACAATAGTCCGAATTTTGAAAAATTATAGCAGCGTTTCTCAGATCTAGCAACGTTTGGCGATCATAGACCAGAAGAGCGTTGATGTGACGGCGAGCCTGACACACTGGCGCCATCTTGTGATCACACTTGTGATTAACTGTGAGGAACATGTCATGCCATGTCCCCTCAGGAGGAAGGCGAGGTGGAGGGCGGGTCCCCTCTGGAGGAAGGAGAGGTAGAGGGCGGGTCCCCTCTGGTGGAAGGCCAGGAAGAGGGCGGGTCCCCTCTGGTGTAAGGCTAGGAAGAGGGCGGGTCCCCTCTGGAGGAAGGCCAGGTAGAGGGCGGGTCCCCTCTGGTGGAAGGCCAGGAAGAGGGCGGGTCCCCTCTGGAGGAAGGCCAGGTAGAGGGCGGGTCCCCTCTGGTGGAAGGCCAGGAAGAGGGCGGGTTCCCTCTGGTGGAAGGCCAGGTAGAGGGCGGGTCCCCTCTGTAGGAAGGCCAGGTAGAGGGCGGGTCCCCTCTGTAGGAAGGCCAGGTAGAGGGCGGACCCCCTCTGTAGGAAGGCCAGGTAGAGGGCTGGTCCCCTCTGGAGGTAGGCGAGGTAGAGGGCGGACCCCCTCTGGAAGGCGGGACCCCTCAGGAAGGCAAGGTAGAAGGCTGGTCCCCTCTGGAGGAAGAGGGCGTGCCCCTTCCAAAAGGTTTGGAAGGCGGGACCCCTCTGGAAGGCCTTGAAGAGGAACCCCCCTCGGGAAGGAGTGGAGGAGGACCCCCACAGGCAGGAGCGGCGGGCGTGCCTCCCCTGGTAGCGGGGGGCCGGGGGCAGAGGCTGGTAGCGGGGGGCGGGGGGCAGAGGCCGGTAGGGGAGGACCGGGGACACAGGCTGGTAGCTGGGGGCCGGGGACAGAGGCTGGTAGCGGGGAACCGGGGGCAGAGGCTGAGAGCGGGGAACCGGGGGCAGAGGCTGGTAGCGGGGAACCGGGGGCAGAGGGTGAGAGTAGGAGCGTGGAGGCTTAGGCCGGTCACAAAAGTCTGGTGGCACCGGCATGTAGCTCTCAGGCCAAAAGACTGTGGGGCTGAGCAGCTCAACTGCCCACTCGGGCAAGGCGTCCTCCAACTCGGGCCTTGAAGAGACAGCCCTGCGTGTACGCCCCACGATAGCCTCCTGCTCCTTCCTGCTGGGAATATTCTCCCAAAAATCCATTACTTTCATAATGAACCATAATAAATCCTCCAACTCACGGCAAAATTGATCGTCCGCTGGGTCCAATGTTGGTGCTATCATTCTGTTAGGGATGAGGGTGCAGGCAGGCAGGACCCAGACGCAGACGGTTTCGGGAAAACTGCACTTTATTTATGCCTAAAGGCTAAGGCAAGGAACCAGGGAACTCAGGTGACAACAGGGAACAGGGAACATGCAGGACGAACAACCACAATGATAGCACCCAGAACAAATGAAAGACAAGGGCTTAAGTAACAAACACAACGAGGAACAGCTGAGACACATTAGGGGAGGGAACAGTAATCAACACAGGAGGGAAACACACCAAAACACGACAGACCATGACAAATACTTCATTATGAACAGCAGGGCCCTGTACCACGAAGCTCGCTTAGAGGGTTAGCGAGGTATGTTGAGCTCCAAGCCTGGGTTAGTTGTACCACGAAAGTCGATCTCTTTTAGCGTCGCTGTATCACCATGGTGACTTATGCTCGCAACCAAACCTGGTCGGGAGCAGTTTTTCGGCTTAGTCTAGCCGGAGATCGGCTACTTAAATCGGCGTGCGCAGCTTCCTAGCCCCTCCTCTGACAATGGCGTCACCATTTGTGGGTGTTCCCGTGGACCCCGGCGCACTTCTCGTACAGGCGTCTCTCCGGAGACAAAGGGTTTTACGGAGCAGAACCGATCCCTTGGCATTGTCTGACGATATTCAGATTTCAGACTTTATTGTCATTGTGCAAACAACGAAATTGGGGTTCTGCATGAGCGATACAGATTCTCATCAGAGGGTGTTCGTTATTTGATCGTCCTTTTGGACCTTATGTAGACAATGATTACTGTTGCGCATTGTGTCTCCGTGACAGTGTGCTAGAGTGGAGGTAGCGCATCAGTCTTGAATATCTGCGCGGGGTGTTCGACTCCCAAGTGATGCAAATTTATGTAAAGCTTAAAAAGTCCTAATTCTCATGCATATGGAATACTTATTCACTAAAGCTTATGGAATTATATTTTTGTGCTTATTTCAAACTTGAACCCATATTTTCAAGGCCGTTCTGGCACCACATCTATGGGGGTAAAATGCAACCAGATAGACCGGCGAAATTGAACCCCGGTCTCTGGCGTTCGGGTCTTATACCAATCCATTACGCTAGAGCCGCTACCTCTCAGCGGTCGAAAACATGCCATACATTTCTTAAATAGGATGTATTTAAAGTGAATTCCCTAAATGATAGAGTAAGGCAGGATGGACGTTGCTTATGCATTTTTAAATCATCATCATTCTATTTGGATTAATGGCGAACAATTCTGCATTTGGCATAGTTATTTTACAGACAATATGCAGAATATTTTCACTTATACGCATATAGACTGCTTGATCTATCGTAAAGGTGAGGAAAATTACCCAAAAAACGCCCCTTTCACGTGAACGCGCACTGAACCTAAAGCGGAAAACCTGGTTCAACTAATTTAATCTAAAGTGAGCTTCGTGGTACCATTTAACTCTGATTGCGAGTTGCGGCTCTGTCGAGCCAGGTTTTCCCCAGAAAGCCTGGGTATGTTCAGCGAGCTTCGTGGTATAGGGCACAGCACTACTTTGATTCAGAGCTGAGACTCTTCAGAAAGGGAAAACCAGTCAAAAACGACAGCTCTGTATGGAAACTGGAACCAATCATTGATGAGGGCATCCTAAGGACTGGAGGCAGGATAAGTCAAGTGAGTCTGAAGAATCAACTTTCCCAAAACCTCACACGTATACAAACTGATCTGCTTGACATCCATCAACAAGTTTGACATGCAGGAAGGAATCATATGCTCTCAAAGCTCAGGCAGAAATTCTGGCTACCATCTGCTAACTCATGTGCTACAAGTTTAATTAAATCTTCTGTCTTTTTCAGAAAATTGCAGGGCAAAGTTGGAGAACAAAAAATGGCGGACCTGCCAGAGGATCGAATCACTCATGACCTACCACCTTTCTCACACATGAGAATAGACTACTTGGGACCTATAGAGGACAAACGAGGTAGGTCTCATGTGGAAAGATGGGGGGTGATCTTCACCTGTCTAGCAAGCCGAGCCATCCACCTGGAGGTGACGAGCATGTTGGACACCAACTCCTGCATTATAGGCCATAAGGTAAACTAGGAAAAAGTGGCTAGAAATTGATTTTCTTTCCCACGTCTGGGCAGTACTTTTTTTTTCATTTTTGCATAGACAATAGGTGGGAACATTGGGTGAAAGTTCTCCTCAAAATATCTTGCAGTTTTTTTTAAGAGCCATAAATGTATTGTAATGTGAATTACAAAAAAAAAAAAATCCGTATGCAGCAGGTTTGGCTTGTACATTTATTAGCATTAATTTCAACAAAATCTCTCACAAATGACCATTTACACATATACCTAACATCTGAGACAAGTATATTTGCATTAGTATACTGAAATTTGAATTTAGACCATGAAATAGACAAAAAAAAGAAAAACACTACAACTTAAGTGAATAGCAACCTGTACATTTGAACATATACATGGTACATTCAGCTAAACAATGATGTTTTATACATCAAAAAGTAAAAAATAAAATAAAATAAAGAACAAGATTTTTTCCCAAGAAAGCTGACATCAATCAAAATATGGGATAATGCCGAAAAAAGTACAATACAACTAAAGATGCATTACAGTTCAGAATCTTCACACAAAATGGTATGAAACAATATTTACCTGAACAAAACAATGTGTTGATGTCACAGCAGTGGGGTATTCCACAAAGCCGGTTTTATCACATAACCGGTTAAGTTATACCCAGGGTTTGCGGTAACCCTAGGTTTTCCGTTCTAAAATGAACACGGTATGTTAGTTACTATAGAAACATATGCTCTGAATCAAACCTGGTCGGAGCAGGTTTTGCTCAGGTTAAGTTTGGAACATAACCCGGTTTTGGGTATTTAAACCCGTGTTCACCGCAGATTTAATTTCATTGTGTTCACAATGGCATGCCCTTTTGATGAGAGGCCTGTTGATATCGGAGCACAAATTATTCGTGCAATCCATCGGGAGCGATTAATAAGACAAGGCTCGACATCTTGGCATATCCGGATGACTTTTTGCTGGAGAGATATAGATTCTCGCGCAAATCATTCATATATTTAAATAGCCTTCTCCAGCCTTACATAGTGTTAGATTTCAGCTTATTTCTAAACTGTTCGGACAGACTCTGCGTTGTGTATTTTCAGTCGTAGTAGTAATTCTTGACAGGTTGGATTAGAGGGTTGAATAGATGGTTTATTCCAGGATGTACAGCGAGATACAGACTTAGGTTGAATAATCTATAGTGGACCCGGTGGTCGATGACTTGTTCCTTGGCTGTCGAAACCCTCTACTCGTCGAACCAAAGGGTTGGGGCGAGTATAATACAAAAAGGGGATAGATGAATAACACGTGAACAGACGCACTCTCAGCCTTGATAAGGTATTTGGCCCTGGCTATGTCCCGGAGGACCAGGTTCAACCTTGAGACATAACAATGGCAGAATGTTGGGGATAACACCTTGTATCAGTATGAGAGGCCCTGGCCTGTTCCTAGACTAGAAATGTGAACAATAAGAGAGACACTAAAATACACCAACATTCTACATTCCTCCCTCTTGATCATACTAAACATAGTTTAAAGATCACCCACAAAAAGAGAATTCAGTGTATTTTCTGGTGACCCATTAATAATTAACTAAATCAATGAAAGAAATCATAAAAGGCAAAAGACAAGTAAATTCAAATCATACACAAGTAAACCAGGTGTAGGCCACTATAATAAAGAAAATAACAAACTCATTAGGTTACACATGATTAAACCAAAACAGATACATTTTTTAAAGAATCAAGAAGGTCAACTGTCCAGGCCCCTCCCTCTGCTTGGCAGTGAAGCTCCACCATTCTTCAATAGCTTCCACTGTTCCCAGCAGAAGAAAGTGGTTCCGTTCCTCTAAACAAAATGTGGCCTAGCCTTAGAAACGTTGCGAAGTTTGGGGCACCAGACCTTGCGATGGGGTGGGCTCTCTAACACAGCCACCCTAAGGGGGGCTAACAAGATCGGGGCAGTCCCCGGGGGCGTCGGTCGGGGGGCGGTCATTCGGTGAAACACACAGAGAGCTATCTTGACGACCACATAGAAGGACAAACGGCTGTAAGATTTGGACTATCTGAGAAAACATGGACCCACCCAACCCACTTAGCCATCCTCCCAAAGACCAACCCACCGTTTCCGACTTCAGCCTGGCCACATTATCATAGATGTCATGAACATAATTAGACATATTCGTAGACGCATCGGGGACGTATGTGCAACATCTCTGGTGTAAATGGCGCTTGATAAAGAAACAGTACCCTCCAAGATGCACAGCAAGGAAGTCCAATAGATACGGATGTTGGAAAATCATTGTTCTAAGCCCGTACAATTCATGATTAAGATCAGTCAGGCCATGGCTGGAATCGTTCGCTATAGCGTCAATAATATGTACTAAATCTCTAATCTCATCCAGAGCAATTGTGACGCCATAGTATGGAATGATGGCAGCAAAGACTCTCTGAGTTGGAGTAGCAACTGCACGCTTAGATCTAATTGTAGCATTACTCTTCAAATGTTCCTCTGACACAATCTCCAAAGCAGGCACTATATAGGCGACATAACATGAACCACTCCAATTAGGAGGCAGATATGAATAATGCCGCTTTTCCACTGCATGGTACCAGCTCGACACGACTCGACTCAACTCGACTCAGCTCGCCTTTTTTGCGTTTCCACCGCGATCTAGTACCTCAAGTGGCTGCTTTTTCTAGTACCGCCTCGCTCTAGGTTCCAAGCGGCTGAGCCGATGCTAAAAGGTGACGTCGGCAGACGGCCGGCCACTGATTGGCCAGAGAGTGTGACGAAGTCACGAGAGCGACATGGCAACCATGCTGGTAACGATAGAACAGCCATAGTAGCGCCGCAGCCAACATATTCCACTTCTTCAACATGCCAGCTAATAATACGAACACGAATACCATCGCATCGATGTTCTCCATTGTTGTTATGTGGGTTTGTCCATGTGTGGGTTACGTAGGTGTTGTTTGCGTCGCGTACAAAAATACGTCACGGCCCTTTCGCGCAGACGACCCCGCCCACGTCCCGGAGGTACTATTTGCGGTGGAAAAGCACCCGCGCTGCTACCGTGTCGAGTCGTGTCGAGTCGTGTCGTGTCGAGTCGAGCTACATGTGCGGTGGAAAAGCGGCATAAGCGTCCTGTCCACACACAAACATGGTTCCATTTACCGCAGGTAAGGCATCAGTGGCAATCGTTTGGCCAGGTGAATCACCAGGAACGCGGGTTACTGGGGGTAGGGGGACATTCACCAAAAGATTCTTCTCTGATATGGAAACCTGTTTCTGGCCCACAATAGCTGAATATGAACACGCACTCCTACCCACATCCCGCCCCTTTCCTTCATTGGTCCAACAAATGACACCCTTAGGAGCATAGCTCAATTTGATCTTAATTGGGGGGCCTGCATCCATTGGGACAGTGTAATAGGAAACCTGTGGTGCTGCTACAGATCCAGATCTAGGGTTACCTCTGATGAAATCATGTTTATAAGCTGCGACATACTCGGGGATGGTGAACGGGACAGCGAGGTAAGGATATACCTGAGATGAAGCTGGCATAAGACCACCAACCCAACATGACTGCTCCCCTTTAGCCTTAGCTAACCCATGGGCAGTTTGTAAAAATGTGTTATCTTTGTGGATTACATCATGGCTGTCAAATGAACAATTTCCCCCTGTAAATAGATGGCACAACAACATCCCAAACAATACTGGTAACATCATGACTCAGTTGGTTTTGAGTAGCAGTTGCAACAGAGTTCTTTTCAAGTTGATGGATGGCCACCGCAGGTGTGATGGGGGATGAGGATGAAAGTTTGTAGTAGGGCGTCAGGACGAACACTCCTGGGCAAAGAAAAAGTGCAGTATCAGTCATGGGGGAGGCATTGTCACAGCCTCCAACAGTAATAATAATCAACTATGGTTTGTAATTGTCTTAATGATTCGAAAAATGATCATACAAGAAATTAATCGCTTGATTCGAAAATGGTATCAGTCATGGGGGAGGCATTGTCACAGCCTCCAACAGTAATAATAATCAACTATGGTTTGTAATTGTCTTAATGATTCGAAAAATTATCATACAAGAAATGAATCGCTTGATTCGAAAATGGTTATATCAGTAATCAGTAATCAGTCATCATAGTTCTCAATAAACCTTGTGTGAATGAATGAATGATTGAACCTTTGTTCAAAAATAAAACAAAACAAACAAAAAGTTCTAAAGCTGAGCAGTTGTGTCAAGAAGGAACCAACATGAACTTAGAGAGGTGGTCACAAAAGTCCTAGCATCTCTCGAAAACTAACCTCTCGTGAAAATAAAGGAATGAAAATAACAAACACTCAAACACTCCCTACTCTTCACCCCGTATCAGTTAGATTGTGTGCCAAATCTAACGAGTGTCATTCCAAGTCGGTGAATCAACTAATTTGCAGTGGCTTGCATGTATCCACTTCGTCTTCTTAGCTACACGAACAGCGGATCGAATAACTAATAGAATTTGGTATGGCCCCTCATATTTAGCCTCTAATGCTAATCGTTGTGGTTTGTGGATCATAACCCATTGTCCTGGCACTAACGAGTGTCCTCCTTCTGGGGGCTCTGCCCAAGCTTCCTTGACCTGGTTTGATGTCACCTGGTGAGCCTCGGAGAGTTGGATGCAGTAGTTCATCAGTGTGTCCGATGTCAGGTGGACGTCTGCAGTCCGCAAGTCAACAGAGCCTGGGAAACTGAAGCATCGGCCAAACACGACCTCGTAGGGGGACAGTCCCACGTCTTTGTTGAATGTAGCTCTCATGCTGCACAAGGCGATGGGCATCGCGTCTACCCATGGAGTCCCTTCTTGGTGCATCTTCGCCAATCGCTCCTTCAGTGTCCTGTTGGCTCGTTCCACCTGCCCTGACGATTGGGGGTGATACGGACAATGGAAGGACCATGTTATGTTCAGCATACGGCTCACCTCGGCGCAGACCGCTCCGGTGAAATGGGTTCCATTGTCTGAGCAGATCTGATCGGGCAGCCCGTAGTGTGGAATGAAATCTTTGACTAGCACTTTAGCTGTGTTTGCAGCTGTTGCACGTCGGACTGGGTATGCTTCGATCCAGCGGGAGAATTTGTCAACGACCACAAGGACTTCTCGATATCCTTTACATGGAGGGAGTGTGATGTAGTCTACCTGTAAGCATCGGAAAGGACCCGGTGGTGCGGGGACTTTCAACATTGGCAGTTTCACTTTCCTGTCGTGGTTGTTCTTGAGGCATGTAGCACATCTCCTCACAATGTCTTTTGCCGCAGCATTGAATTTGGGTGACCACCAGACTTGCCCAAACCTGTGACGCATCTTTTCGACGGCCACATGCCCGAGTGAATGAATCTGCGTCGCCAGATATGGCAGTAGGCTCTGTGGTGCAACAGTTCTGTTCCCGTGTCTCCATAAGTTGTCGTCGTGGAGTTTTGCTGCATTCTCAATCCATGTCCATTTTTCTTCTCGACTCGCGGCGTCTTGCATCTCCATGATGCTTTTCAAGCTTTCCTTGTGTTCCTCCTGTGTTGTAGGTTGCTCTGTTTTCTTCAGTCTCATACATTTGCCATTGTCGTTTTCCGTTTCGTCTTTCTGTCTTGCGGCTGTTCTGGATACCGCATCTGCCAGGGCGTTGCCTCTTGCTTCGTGCGTCTCCAGTTTTGTGTGTGCTTTTACCTTCACTACCGCCAATTCTCTGGGAAGTAGCATAGCATCCAATAGTTCTGCAACCAGCTCGCCATTCTTGATTGGTGTGCCTTTGGCCGTTACGAAACCACGTTGTTTCCACAGAATGCCAAAATCCATTACAACACCCAATGCATATCGGGAGTCACAATAGACTGTGGCAGACTTCCCTTCTGCAATTTTGAGTGCTTGGGTCAATGCTTTGAGTTCTGCTTGCTGTGCTGACGTTCCAGGGTCCATTGATCCGGATTCCAATCCGTCGTGCTCTGTTGTAACCGCGTATCCCGCTCCACGGATCCCATTTTCGACCAGGGAGGACCCATCGGTGAACAAGACAAGATCCGGGTTGTGGAGAGGGTCCTCCTTCACGAAGTGCCCCTCTTCCATCAGGGTTACCAAGTCCTCGCACACATGGTCCTCCACTTCATTCGTTGCATCCGTGGGGGCGATCATTGTGGAGATGTTTGAGACTGATGCTTTCTGGAGTGAAATGTTAGGAGATTGGACATTTGGAAGTCCTAGCGCTGGTGCTTCGCACAGATGTTGCTTCAACTCCTCAAAAGCTTTTCGTGCTTCGTCTTCCATCTTGATCTTATCCCTGGAGTCTGGTCGTCCTTTCAGCAAGTCGTTCAAGGGTTGGGCAATCTCAGTGTAGTTTTCCACCCAATTCCTGTTGTAGTTGCATACTCCCAAGAATGCTGGTAGTTCTTTGACTGTTCGGGGTTCTGGCGTTTTCCTTATTGCTGCAGTGCGGTCGTGGGTGATTTCCCGTTTGCCTTGTGAGATTTTCTGTCCAAGGTAAATTACCTCTGGTTGAGACATTTGTGCCTTGTCGTAGCTCAATTTGTGACCTTTCACATGGAGATAGTCAATCATTGCCCTTAAGTCTTTGTCGTGCTCTTCCTCGGTCTCTGAGGCAATTAGGATGTCGTCCAAGTACGTGATGACTGCTGATGTCATTTTGGGGGCTTCTGGCAGGGTCAGGTGTCGTCGCAAAGCCTGGTGATAGATGGTGGGGGCCGAGGCAAGTCCCTGAGCCAGTCTAGCCCAGGTATACTGACATCCATCGTAGGTGAAAGCCAGCCAATCTTGACACTCAGTGGCCAACGGTACAAACCAGTAAGCGTTTACTGCATCAAGCACTGTGAAGACCTTGAGCGCTGGTGTGATGTCTTGCAGAAATTGATCGCCGGAGGCAACCACAGGGCTCAGATGTGTGATGCATTGGTTCGCCAGTCGATAATCCACTGTCAGTCTCCATGAACCATTTGGTTTCTTCACAGGCCACACCGGCGCGTTAGAGGGTGATTGAGTCTTGTAGATTATTCCCTGGTCATTCAAGTCTTTTATGATTGGTCTCAGTCCATCCACGGCAGCTCTGTTGAGTGGATATTGCTTGACACATGGAGGACTTTTTCCTGTTAACTTCACTGGTTCCATGACCAACAAGCCACAGTCGGTCTTTCCCTTTGCCCAGACGGGGTGGTCCTGGAGGTCCTCCCTCTTGAGGCTCCTAATATTCATTGTCACCTCTCCATCCTTGAAGTCGAGGCTAGCATCCATGCATAGTAGCACATCCATCCCTAGAAGGGCTTCCTGGATCTCTTCTCCTGTCCACAGCTGAATTGTTATCTCGGTCGGTCCAACAGCAAAGTTGATGGGATTTGTTTGTGAAAGCTGGAGGCAGTGTCCTCCGGCGCTGCGGGCCATCTTCTTTGTTTTTGACATGGGGAGGTGGAGGGATTTCAAAAGTCGTAGTGGGATAGTAGTGAATTCAGCACCCGTGTCAATCAAGAAATCAATTTCAAATTGGTGTTCAAGTAAAGCAGTTATGTAGAAGCTGTTTTTGTCTTGTCGGATGGCCGCGACGATGGCACGAAGAGAGGGGGTTTCTAGTAATTTATTGTTGGTTTCCGTCATTGAATCGTATATGCGGCTGAGTTCTTCACCACTCTGCGACTGTAATTTCTTCCATAGTTCCTTCATTTTGTCTGAGCGGTTTTCGTTCCCTGGTTTCTCGTTGGGGCGCTCACGGTACATCTTTCGAGGGACTTTACATTCTCTTATCCAGTGTCCAGTTTGTCCACAGTTGTGGCATGGTCGAGGTTCTTTCTGTCTGTCTGGCGGGAGGAATCGTTCTCTATCTCTGTTGGGCTGGGGGAATCTTTCTCGTTCCCTTGCCATTCCCTTCTTCTCGTCCGCCAGGAATCGAATCCTGACTTCTTCATCTCGATCCACCTTTTCTCCAAATTCCTTGATCTCTGCCATTGTGCTGCTTCGGTTGTCCCAGCCGGGAAACCTTGTCTTTACTCCCCTTCGGATCTCCGGCAGTACCTGCTGGAGGTACATGGTCTTCAAAGGCAAGTCCTGTGACTGGTCGATGGTGTCCATATCATATTCAGTTTGGCCTGAGTGCAGCAAATAACATTCGAAGAAGCGCTCGTTGAACTGGTCCAGACTCTCGTCTTCCTTCTGCAAACAACGTGTGATTGTTGTCCAGTTGACCTGTGCCTTGGAGTGCTTTTGGATCCACGCCTTTATGGCCTCCCATCCCTTCTCTGGTCTCATTCCGTCTTCTCCAATGGCCTCTTCCACCTCGTATCGAATCTGGGTGCGCTCAGTGCTGCTCAGGTGTTTGAACAATATAGCAAGCCCATCGTAGGGGTGGAGTTCGTACAGAAGCATCAGTTGTTTCAGTTTCATCCATGGCTGTAGGCCTGCTCTCTTTGGGTGGTCGATATCCGCACTCCATTTTTCGATGTTCTTCGGGCTGGAGGGTTCATAGAGGATTGTGCGTCCCTCAGCGCTTTCTATCTTCTTCAAGGGCCTGAGGTTAACTATTTCGTCTTTCTCATCAACCTTGTTCAGACAGGCAATGCTCACTGCCCTCTTGTGGGCAGACTTGCGAAGACGCTCTCCCTCTTTGTCTTCTTCTTCACTCTCCTCTTCCTTGGATGTGGTCTTGATGTGTGGTGTGATTGCGCCTCCCATCACGCTGCAGTGCGGTTGTATGTTGTCATCAAATCCTCCAATGCGTGATTCATTCTTAGTCACTGCTCCAGGCCTCACCTGGGAGAATTGTTGTATTGGGGGGTTCAGATGCAGAAATTGTTGTGGGATGGAGGAATGTGGTGTGACAGGGGAGAATTGGGGAAATTGTTGTGAAACACACAGAGTGTGTTGAACAGGGGGAAATTGCTGTGGGATCTGGATCGCATCATGATTAGCATAGTCAGGTGGGGCAGATGGATTTCCCTTCCGTGGCACGTGGGGGGTACTGCAGATGACCGGGTACTCGCCTATAAAGCTGTTGACGGCTGAGAGAACACTGTGTCTTGACTCCTGTAAACCACCAGGTGGCGACGATGGCTGCATCGGGAAGATGTATTCCCCATCTGGGCCACACGATGGCAGTGTGGGGTACATAATAATAATAATAATAATACATTTAATTTAGCGGCGCCTTTCAAGACACCCAAGGTCACCTTACAGAGCATATAGTCATCATTCAAAACTATGTAAAACAGACTAGGAATAAAAGGAAAACAGAGGTTAAACATGAAAAATAATAATAATTAATAACACTCAAAGACGCCTAAAGTGAAGGGGGGACCTCACTAACCACCACCAATATGTAGCACCCAGTTGGGTGATGCACGGCAGCCAATTGGCGCCAGAACGCTCACTACACACCAGCTTGAGGTGGAGAGTTAGGGATGAGGTGGAGAGTGAGGGAAAAGAACATTTAAACACTATCTACCATATTTAAACACTGTCGATCACATTTAAGCAATATCGACCACATGTAAACACTATCGACCACATTTAAACACTATCGACCATATTTAAACACTATCGCCCACATTTAAACACTATCGCCCACATTCAAACACTATGGACCACATTTAAACACTATGGACCACATTTAAACATGTAAACACTATCGACCACAATTAAACACTATCGACCACATTTAAACACTCTTGCCCACATTTACACACTCTCGACCACATTTAAACACTATCGACCACATGTAAACCCTATCAACCACATTTAAACATGTAAACCCCTCTCGACATGCGACCATAGACTCCCAAAACTCCTCCTCCGTTGCCTTGGTCACCCCCCCTTGGGGGCCCTGAGTCGAGGGGGCGGGCCGCTATCAGTCCTTCTCTGACTAGCGTCTGGTGTAGGTCTCTCTCCCGAGTCAATTCATCCTTTAACAAACGAATTTCATCCGCAAGCAGTTTGATTTGCTCTCTTGTCTTTCCCAGAGCATCTTCATAGTGAGCAGTTGTCTTTTCCAATTCATCTCTCTTTTTGTTGCTGACATGCTTGATAAAGTAGCGCTTACACTGAGACAATAGTAACAACCCAACTGGTTCACTTCGTCTAGTCTTCTTGACCCAGTCTTTGAAAACCATCCAGATCGATTCCTTTGGCCAGCGTTTAGTTTGGGGGTCCATCGTTATCTCATATGTTATGCAAAGTTTATTTTCGGTTCCTTGCAAATCATGTATGTCGTTGAAGAATCTAGACAGAGTCTCACTAATTGAATAAATATCAATCTCTCTAACCTCCACTTCAAAAGAATCTTGTTCTTTTCGTTCGGATGCATTGGGACTTTGATTGCTATCTTTTTCCTCCTCCTCTTCCTTCTTCCTGCCTTTACCTTTCGGCATTTTTTCTATCTTTTTCTATCTGTAAAGTAACTAAAACTAGCGACCAATCGCTGCTTAGAAAGAAACAAATAGACGCCTCCCACGGAGCTCGGTATGCCAACAACAGATGATGGCACACTTTTTCCTTCTTCAATATAAAACAATATATGTGATTCCTCGGCGGGGATCAAAAACAATATCTGATTCCTCGGCGGGGATCAAAACAACATAGCACAAATAAAAACTCTAGCGATTCATGTAACCTCACCAGTAATTCAATACAAATACGGTTTCACTCCTTGTCCAGCAAGTCGTAAAACAAAACCCCTGAGCAAACCAAACGTCTTAAGTTATATTCAGGACACGTATCAACATTGACAATCTAACCCAGATTCTAGGAATCTAACCCAGATTCTAGGAATCTAACCCAGATACACCTATTCTAGGAATCTAACCCAGATTCTAGGAATCTAACCCAGATTCTAGGAATCTAACCCAGATTCTAGGAATCTAACCCAGATACACGTGTCTTTCCCATTCATAGAGCGTATATTCAGTGATTATTGAGCTCTTAAACACTAATACAGGTTCTCACTTCGTCAAGCTCTTAATGACACAACTTCATTACTCAGAAAATGTAGTGCAGCCTAATAGTAAAACAAATAATAATAATCACAGTTATGTGTGTGTAGATTATTTTAAGATTACTTTCTATTTCTTTTCTCTTGGTCGAGAGTGTGGAATGAGATTCAGTCACCGTTGATTCCCACGTGGTGCATAGAGATGCGCTGGTTCAGCCGCGTTGTGGATGCGGGTCCCTCGGCAGGGCAGGCGTTGATCAGACGTCTTCCCAGGCAGGGCGCGCGCTCTTCTCGGTCACAGGGCAATCTTCAGAGGCAATCGTCTTCTCACTCCTCTCTCTTCAAGACGGTGTCACGGCACCAAATGTTAGATTTCAGCTTATTTCTAAACTGTTCGGACAGACTCTGCGTTGTGTATTTTCAGTCGTAGTAGTAATTCTTGAAGTCGAAATCAAAGCAGCTTGACAGGTTGGATTAGAGGGTTGAATAGATGGTTTATTCCAGGATGTACAGCGAGATACAGACTTAGGTTGAATAATCTATAGTGGACCCGGTGGTCGATGACTTGTTCCTTGGCTGTCGAAACCCTCTACTCGTCGAACCAAAGGGTTGGGGCGAGTATAATACAAAAAGGGGATAGATGAATAACACGTGAACAGACGCACTCTCAGCCTTGATAAGGTATTTGGCCCTGGCTATGTCCCGGAGGACCAGGTTCAACCTTGAGACATAACAATGGCAGAATGTTGGGGATAACACCTTGTATCAGTATGAGAGGCCCTGGCCTGTTCCTAGACTAGAAATGTGAACAATAAGAGAGACACTAAAATACACCAACATTCTACAATAGCCAACACTTCCAATCGAGGACCTGCCCTCAGTTCACTCCAGACTATTTGCGTAGCCCTCCGTTTTTTACAAATGGTAGTTTTATCTATAATGATGGAGATGCTGAGCACATCTTACTGTACGTCCACACCAGAAGCGAATTGAGCTACCAAATCGCCGGAAGTCATTCACTTTCTATGGGCAAGAGCGACCAAAGCGACCAACGCTACCAGCGGCCAAAGTTGAGCGACCAGAGCGTCCAAAAAAAGTTGAAAACTGTTGAACTTTATGCAAATTACTATGACGCGTTTCAGCGGCTAAACACTGACAGCCAATCGGAATGTAGGCGCTCTTCGCTTGCGTGGATCCCAGGGAACACCGGCAGGCATTTTGGTTCCTACCTACCTTTATTCACTCACTGTACAAAATGTCGGCTAAAGTATTAATCGCGGCTGGGCACCCGGTGTTGTACGACCCAACCCTTTTTCAGTTCAGAGATCGAAACGCCAAGGCTCTGGCCTGGGCGGAGGTGTCACGCGTGGTTGGTTGGTCTGGTGAGTGAGTTAATGAAACGTCTGAGATTATTGTAAAATAGGCGCCATACATGCCTGCTAACCGAGATCCTAGCATACTTATCTTCCTTGCTCTGAATGGGACGATATCGTTTTCAAATATCGAAAATACATACGTTGTGCAAAGGAATAATACGTTGTGCAAAGGAATATTGCACGCATAATAATGCAAATTAATAATGCACGGAACAAACGTGTCACTTCAATGCGGTTTAATAGAGGATTGACAGCTGACAAATGACCATTTAGCTTTTATCCAAAGCAACTTACAATAAGTCATTTGACATAAGAAGTGAAACAATATATTGCTGTAAGTGACATATATAATGATATAACAGCTGTGTTTTCTGTTTTGTGTTCAATAGTTAATGAGTGCATCAAGAAATGGAAGGGCCTCAGGGACACCTACAGGAAGAATAGGAAAAAGGAAAAGGAAAGGAGGAGGAGTGGTGCAGGGGCAGGTGGAGGGAAGCCATGGAAGTATGCCCGCATAATGGCCTTCATAGATCCATTCATGGAAGACCGCCATAGCCAGACCAACATGGCAGGGCCAGTGAGTGAGGGTGAGAGTGAGGAGGACACAGACCAGGCAGCACCAGGGAGAGCAACGGTCGAGGACCAGGAGGCACCGGTCGATAATCAGGCAGCACCAGGGAGAGCACAGGCCGCTGACCAGCTAGCACCACAGGCCGAGGAGCAGGCAGCAGGAAAGAACAGGAGAAAGACAGGACGAGGCAGAGACCAGACTCGTGATGCTCTTGATGCGGAGAGGCTCACCACAGCTATAGAGGCTGTTAGCTGTCTCATAAGACTAAAGAGGATCTAAAGTTCGAAATTTACAGGATGGTGTACGAGGCCAAGTGTCGTGAGGTTGACATGTGAGATGAGGGGAATGGGGTGCAGCTGACAACATTGTGAGGGGTGTTATAGTAAGCTTATTACCCTTGCAGT
Organism: Gadus chalcogrammus; assembly: GCF_026213295.1. Lineage (NCBI taxonomy): Eukaryota > Metazoa > Chordata > Actinopteri > Gadiformes > Gadidae > Gadus > Gadus chalcogrammus. Next base: position 22,056,983 of record NC_079429.1, on the reverse strand, counting down.
GCTGTCAGCTGCACCTTGTTCTTCTCCCTCACATGCCATTTATATATCCACCCACACACACACTTCAATTTTACAACTTTCTTTTGATGTTCTCTTTCACATGTATACAAGTTTGTTTCTTTGTTTGTTAAGTTCCCACATGTGCACTTTTATCAGCATTTGCTGATTTGTTTAATTGAATAAATATTTCCAAAAACAAGCTGTTGTGTTTATTATTTTAAAATCTACAATGTTATTGTAAAATATAGGCCTATGCTTTGAGGACATTAAATGACTGCAACTATCATGGTTTATAATGTAGTAAAAACCATGGTAGAGTGCTGCTCTGCTGCTCTGCAGCCGAGCAGCCGAGCAGCGCTAACATCCACCTGGCTCCAGCAACAGCTAAACAGCACAGGCAGCCACCATCCACCAGACCCAGGCTTGAGCAGCAGCCACGATCTACCAGGCACAGGCTTGAGCAGCAGCTAGCAGCAACAAGACCCAGACTTGAGCAGCAGCTAGCAGCTACCATCCACCTGGCTCCAGCAGCAGCTAGCAGCAGCTACCATCCACCAGACCCAGGCTTGAGCAGCAGCCACCATCCACCTGGCTCCAGCAACAGCTAAACAGCACAGGCAGCCACCATCCACCTGGCTCCAGCAGCAGCCACCATCCACCAGACCCAGGCTTGAGCAGCAGCCAGCATCCACCAGGCCCAGGCTTGAGCAGCAGCCAGCATCCACCTTGCTCCAGCAGCAGCTAGCAGCAGCCACCATCCACCAGGCCCAGGCTTGAGCAGCAGCCAGCATCCACCATCCACCAGACCCAGGCTTGAGCAGCAGCTACCAGCAACAAGGCCCAGGCTTGAGCAGCAGCCACCATCCACCTGGCTCCAGCAGCAGCTAGCAGCTACCATCCACCTGGCTCCACCAGCAGCTAGCAGCTACCATCCACCGGACCCAGGCTTGAGCAGCAGCCACCATCCACCAGGTACAGGCTTGAGCAGCAGCCACCATCCACCTGGCTCCAGCAGCAGCTAGCAGCAGCTAGCAGCAGCTAGCAGCAGCTAGCAGCAGCTAGCAGCTACCATCCACCAGACCCAGGCTTGAGCAGCAGCCACCATCCACCTGGCTCCAGCAGCAGCTAGCAGCAGCTAGCAGCTACCATCCACCAGACCCAGGCTTGAGCAGCAGCCACCATCCACCTGGCTCCAGCAGCAGCTAGCAGCAGCTAGCAGCTACCATCCACCAGACCCAGGCTTGAGCAGCAGCCACCATCCACCTGGCTCCAGCAGCAGCTAGCAGCAGCCACCATCCACCTGGCTCCAGCAGCAGCTAGCAGCAGTTACCAGCCAAACATCAGAATGCCACCCAAAGGGTCAAAGGCGGAGGCGAAGGTGGAAGAGGAATACGTACCCCTTTCCCAGGTGAGCGAGTTACTCCTCCAACAAAAATAAATGTTTATGGCCCTGATACAGCAACAAAGTGACAATTTCAGAGGCTTTGTGAAGGATATAATGGACACAACCAATACACGCTTAGATGCGCTATCAAGGGAACTAAATGACATTAAAACCAGCCTGCAGTACACGCAGAAGGAGGTAGATGAAGTAAAGAATTCCAACGCGCAACAAACAGAGCGCTGCAGCGCGACCCAGACAGACCTCTATAAAATGTGTGAGAATCTGCTGGTTGCCACAGACAAGATGGAGTACCTCGAGGGACAGTCCAGACGCAACAACCTGGTGTTTGATGGCATCGCTGAATCACCAGGAGAGACCTGGGCAGAGGCAGAGGAAAAAGTGAAGAAGGTGCTGGCTGAGAAGCTACAGCTGCAGCATGACGTGGAGGTGGAGAGGGCCCATCGCGCTGGGAAACCTGGAGGTGAACGACCAAGGCCGATCGTGGTTAAATTCCTCCGACACAAGGACAGAACATCAATCCTACAGCGCACAAAGGCACTCAAAGGAACCAGAATCTTCATAAATGAAGATTTCACAGAATCAGTGAGGCAAAAAAGAAAGGAGCTGATGCCAGAGCTAAGAGCGGCAAGAGAGAGGGGTGATATAGCCTACTTACGCCACGACAAGCTAGTTATCCACCCTCGTACCAGTACACCAAATCCACCCAGAGATGTTTAAATAACACACTCATCCCAGGCATAATCCAGATACACACATAATTTACAAACCAGGTACGTTAAATGCACTCTGATGACAAACACAACTCGCACATATCCCGGACAGAATGATTTATCACAAAGGATTGCTAATTATGAGGATGTGGAAATACGGACCTTTCAACACAGTAACTATCACACACATGATATTGAAAATGATATAGATCCCGAGACTAATTTCTTTCACAGCTTAAAAAATGACTGCCGATACTACAATGAAGAGCAATTCAATAATACCATTAAGACCAGTCATAAACTTTCAATCATTCATTTCAATAGCAGAAGCCTGTATGCCAATTTTCACAACATAAAGTATTACCTCGGACAATTCTCGCAGCCATTCAACATTATTGCCATTACAGAAACCTGGATTAACAATGAAAGGGCCATGGACTTTGAACTCGAAGGGTACGAAATTATTTGTAAAAACAGAGAAAACAAGAATGGAGGTGGTGTGGCTTTGTTTGTAGATAAAAATCTCACCTACAAGGTAGTAGAGAACATGTCAACAGTGATAAATGATGTTTTTGAATGTGTTACAATTGAAATATTAATGGAAAAAAAAGAAAAACATCATTGTGAGTTGCATGTACAGAACTCCAGGCTCCAATATAGATTCTTTCATTAACTGGGTTGCAGAAAAATGTACAAAATCAAACCATAAAACCATGTTTATCTGCGGAGACTACAATATTGACCTTCTGAACCCAAACAAGCACAGAATGATGATTGCACTGAATTCATTAACACCTTATACAGTCTCAGTCTGTACCCTAAAATAACTAGACCCAGTCGAATCACCTCACACTGTGCCACGTTAATCGACAACATTTTCACAAACGTCCTAGATAACAACATAATAAGTGGATTATTAATAAATGACATCACTGACCATTTACCTGTATTTATTGTCTATAACTGCAACTACAATAAAACCTCCAAAGACATCAGACCACAATACAGACGAGTCAGAACAGAGGAATCTATGATTGCATTAGAAAACAATTTGATTGCATATGACTGGGACTCAATATATAAAGAAAATGATGTGAATGTAGCATATGATAAGTTTGGGAAATCTTTCAAACAGTTATATGATAAAAATTGTCCAGTTAGGGAAGACAGCAGAAAAATAAACATAAAAATGACCCATGGATCTCAAAAGGATTACAAAATGCTTGTAAAAAAAAAGAACACTCTATATAGAGAATTTGTCAAACACAGAACTAAGGAAGCAGAAAATAAATATAAGAAATACAAAAATAAGTTGACAAGTATTATCAGAATATGTAAAAAATAATATTATAGTACAATATTAGAAAATAATAAAAATAATATTAAAAGCATATGGACCATATTAAATAATGTGATTAGAGATACCCCGAGACATATCACTTACCCCCAGTATTTCAGCGAAAATGATAAAAAAATTAATAAAATGGAAGAGGTGGTTAATCAGTTTAATAATTATTTTGTAAGCATTGGACCAAATTTAGCGGGAAAAATACCTATGACAGATACTTTAGCCCATGATGATATACCTATTAAGAGAAACACCAGCTCAATGTACCTCAATCCTGTTCTTGAAAAATAAATTATAGATGTTGTAAACAAATGCAAAAACAAAACTTCCATTGATTGTGATGACATTGACATAAAAACTGTCAAAAGGGTAATTACGGGTATCTCTAAACCATTAGCACACATCTGTAACCTGTCATTCCAAACTGGACAATTTCCTAATAAAATGAAAACAGCCAAAGTCATACCGATGTACAAAACTGGCAATAAACACCACTTCACAAATTATAGGCCAATCTCTCTGCTCCCAAAATTCTCTAAAATTCTTGAAAAACTCTTTAATAATTAACTTTCAGTGCTGGGACCAACGTATCGAAATCTCTGAAATTCATACTTTTTGCAGATGACACAAATATACTGGTTTCTGGGGGAAATTTGCAGCAACTTCTGTCCACATTGACCGTAGAGATTAGTAGAATAAAAAAATGGTTTGACAGAAATAAGTTATCTCTAAACCTAAATAAAACTAAAATTATGATATATGGAAACTGCAAAAAATCGGAAAACATTGAGGTACAAATAGAGGGTGTAAACTTAGAAAGGGTATATGAAAACAAATTTCTAGGGGTAATCATTGACGACAAAATTTGCTGGAAACCTCATATAAAACACATACAAACCAAACTATCAAGAAGCATCTCAGTCCTGTGCAAAGCCAAGCAATTCCTGAATATTAAATCACTCCATATTCTTTATAACTCATTAATATTACCATATTTGTATTACTGTTCAGAAATCTGGGGAAACACATACAAAAGCTCTTTACAACCGTTGTGTATTCTTCAGAAGCGAGCCATTAGAATAATCCATAATGTAACTTATCATGAACATACTAATCAACTATTCATACAGTCCAAAACTCTCAAATTTCCTGATCTGGTTGAATTCAAAACTGCCCAAACAATCTTCAAAGCCAGAAATGATATTCTACCAAAAAATATACAGGCAATGTTTTCTGAAAGGGAGGGACGTTATAACTTAAGGGGACAGCTGAACTTCAAGGTCCACCACACACGCACAACGAAAAAGAGCTTTTGTATCAGCATCTACGGAGTTAAATTGTGGAATATGTTAAGTGTGGAAGTACAGAAAAGCCAAAGCATAAGACAGTTCAAAAACAAATTTAAAGACTCTTCACAAAGTACAGAAATTTAGAAAAGCCTCTGTAACATTGACATATGTAGACTGTAGTTTGTAATATACATGGTATTTGTATTTATATTTGTAATATCTCTATATATGGTAACTTATAATATACATGTATAGGTATTTATAATGTAATATAAATTGTTTATAGTGTATATATATATATATATATATATAATTGTATACAATTATATATATAATTGTTTACAATATTTGTGTGTGATTATATTGACTATTTATAAATATACGTAGATATATATGCGTAGATATATATATATACACACACAGGGACGTGCACAGGAATTTTGAGGGGCAGTTGCTCTGACCTGAAATAAGGGCACGGTCCTAGCATGGTCCTCTCATATATGGTGATCAGCTCTTAGGCCTACCTGCCCTATGTGCCTCCTCCTGGTCCACATTTTCCGAGTGTCTGGAGGCTTGTGACTGCTCCTCATCTTAAACGTAATGTAATTATGAAAAATTGCCATTAGTAGGCTAAAATATGAGTCTGATTAATTTATCATTTAGCCTACACAGTATAATTTTTTATCACTATGCAAAGTCTCTGTCCCACCTGCTGTTTGGCTTTTTCGTAGCCAACCCTGTAGTGATGTGCTCCTCTTTGATGCCTTTTTTAGTTGTCTCTCTCTCTCCTGAATCCTCCTCTTTTCACTGGGCATTTCGGCTTCACTTAACAATAACAAACAATACCCAAAATAGTGATAAGATTTAGGCATGAACCATTTTGAATGAAAGAATTCATGTGATGCATTAGCCTACTTCCATCATTTATTCTTCTTGTTAAAACGAAATGTTAGAAACTAACTATCAGCAGACATGTAGCTTAGTTTGGCTACCAAGAAATGTGTAGACTATGTGATAACGGGCTGCTTGTCTGCAAGCTAGCTAGCTGTCTGATTATTTAGGCTAAACGTTACGTGGCAAACTGAGCCTGGATTTATGAAGATTGTAATTCATTTCATAAAACGTGATGATGATTGTTTGTTTGTTATACATCTCAAATTCACCTTTTCCGACAACATCAAGGCAGTCGTTTCACAGGTGCTGGTGTTCCGGTCGCGTGCAGCGCTGCAGCGCAAACAGGGAAGGGCGGCAGAGGGGAGGCGGCAAAAGCGGCTGTTGCCGCGCGGCAGAGTTTGCCCTCCCCCTACTGACTTTCACTCTCAGTGCCCGAACGGAATTGAATGAGGCTACGCTTACTTTATGAAATGTTTCGAGTGGCGATTTTTTTTTATCTAGGCCTACATGAAATTCTGCATCCATTAAATGATTAAAAAATATTTATTTTTTTTTTTCCTCGGAAGGGCAACGTGAGTCGAGGAGGGCATATGGGCAGTTGCCCAAGCAACCTGAGCAACCCCCCTGTGCACGTCCCAATACACACAATTATTCTGTATTCATATTTGTATGCATTATTATAGCTTGTATTATACTGACATGTTGGTGACATCTATCCAAGCTAAATTGATCTATTAAGGGGTAGGACTAGATACGTTTTTTTACTTCCTCCTACCCCCTTTCGAGCATGTAGAAAGTTGTTTTTTTTAATTTTACTTCTTTTGTGGGTTTTTTTGTTGTCTCTTTTATTTTTTATTTCATCTATTAATAATCAATTGATAATCATTAATTGATTAATAATCATGCTTTTTATTGATTGCATGTTCAAAATAAAGACCAAAAATAATAATAATAATAATAATTTAATGTGTAGGAGCCATCTATGTTCAACCTTTAGTTTTGTTATTTTAGCCACTTGTGGGAGAATTGCATTGACTGTGGCATCACTGGGATCACTGGGAATTATGTATTTACAGGTGAGATGATCAAACATATAGGATAGCTACCACAAAATGTATTATTTATTGCAGAAATGGAGGTCATGCTCTTTATTGTATTTGGGTGGCTCTTAAAAGAGCCGTTTTAAATGAATGCTCAGGTTGCCAGCCAACAGCTCCCTCATTGGAGAAGTAGGAGACATACGCCTCCCTGACACGGAGGGCCTCCCGTGTGGCGTTGTTGCTGCCTGCTCGGTGAATACACTGTAGGCCAGCAGCTTCACGGTTTGCAGATGGTCCTGCAGATTGTCCTGGTCGTGGTTGTGGTCGTGTTGTTGGCCTGGTGGTTTTCCTGATGAAGTTGTGCAGGATACAGGTCGCTTTTACACAGGCATCCACATTGCTAGGGCTGACCCCAATGACTCCTCTGTACATACGCCACTGGGAGGTGAGAATACCAAAGGTATTCTCAACGATCAGCCTAGCATGGGACAACCTGAAGTTGAAAGCCCTGCGGCTGCCATACAGGTGGGTCCCCGGAAAAGGATGTGGGCAGCTACGGGAGGACCTGTGATGGTGGTGTCCTGGCCAATTCCATCTTTGGCCAGGCTCTGCAGGACGGCACACTGGGCATACCAGAAGATGCTCTTCTTCGTCTTCGTGGCAGATGAGGCCTTTCCGCTGAGGGCACGGCGCAGCGGAAAGGCCTTATCTGCCACGAAGACAAACGGCTGCAGTCCCAAATTATCAGCACCTGGTAGCAGAGCATCTTCTGGTATGCCCAGTGTGCCGTCCCGCAGAGCCTGGCCAAAGATTGAATTGGCCAGGACACCACCATCACAGGTCCTCCCGTAGCTGCCCACATCCACCACACGAAAGCAGTACTGTGAATCCACCACTGCCAGGAGCACGATGGAGTAGGTTCCCTTGTATTTGTAGTATAGGGACCCTGAGTTGTTTGGGGCCCTGATAACGACATGTTTCCCGTCGATTGATCCAAGGCAGTTAGGGAAGGCCCACCTCTCACGAAAGCCCTCTGCAATGCTCCTCCAATCATCTGTGGTGGGCACTGGCATGTACTCCTGTACCAAGGCATCCCAAATGAACCTGGTGACCTGGTCAACGATGATTGCCACAGTACTAATGCCCACACGGTAGCTGTAGGCAATTGTACGGAATCCCCCGTGGCCAGGAACCGCAGGCAAATGGCAACACGCTCCGCGGGTGGAATCGGGCGGCGGTAGTTGTTATGTTGCATGGTGATCAGCGGCCCTATCTTCGACAGCAAGCTGTCAAACTGCTCCCTGTCCAGCCTGAAGTAGCGCTGGAACCGGTCCTCGTCCAATCTCAGCTCCTGCACCAGCCGATGGAACTCGCCGTGCTGAAGACGACCTTGAAGGATCTCGTGGACCCAAATCCTCCTCCGGCGTCTCCGCAGGTACAGGAAAGCAGCAGCACCAATAGCGACGATATCTTGTGCATCCATAGTGGTTTGGATACCAAGTGATGATAAGCGGGAGTATTTATACATCTAGAACGTTCGTATTTAAGCGGGAATAATTTTCATTTGCTCTCCATGCCACCAATCTAACCAACCAATCGCGTGTAGCATGCTTTAAACAAAAGCCAAAAAGTTTTTGAAATCGTCACATAAACAAACTAATCGACAAGACAAGGGATAAATGACAAGGGATATATCTCTTTTATCCCTCTATTCCCCACTATTCACGGAGCCTGAGGTGAATAATTGTTAATTAAATAGTCTAGATAGATAGATAGCCTAGTCAAGTCTTTATTAATACCAAACGACACAAATCGTCGGGAATCCATTTAGGTGGTTCGGCCCACACAGGACAGTAGCCTACAAGTCCACACAGAACAAGTCTGACTGGACATACACACAAATACATCACATTAAAACTAGACACGCGTTGATAGATAGATAGACAGATAGGCCTAGATAGATAGATATGTAACATCATTTGCCTTGCGGAGCCAACCAGTCCTGTGCACGTATGCTAATTAGCCATGTGCGCCAATGTCTATTTGTTTTGAGTGCGACGAATGAGTGCAGATCATGATTTGCAGATGCAGATCAGTGAAACATATTTTAACTAGCCTACTACAGCACGCAACGTTTTTTTGTTCTCGGTTGGAATTACATTTTAGGAGTTTTTTTAAATATATATATTGGAGGGGAATCACTGTCCTACTTGCTGTCGAAGCACTTTATCCAACAAGCAAAGCCGTCTCTGCAATATGGCCAAAGTGTATGGGAGTTCACTCTTTCATATGGCTGTCTCAGGGGCGGCGCCAAGCGGTTGCTTGCCGTTGCTATAGCAACCCCAAGCAATTGCTCAGAAACCCCAGAGCAACCCCTGATTTTTTGACAAACTCAAACAACATATTTGAAATAATGCCATTTTCCGTAAAATGGTATTAAATAAGTTCAACTAAACCTATGGCCGAATGCGGTACCCGTCACCATACCGACCAATCCTGTCATATGAATCACCAGATTAAGTGCATAAATGAGTAGCGTCAAAATTTCAGGGCCGTGACTGTCGTTCAAATCCAGTTCCCGAGCGTTGGGCATGCGCACACTCTGTAAGTGACATGAACAGATTAAAAAAAAACATACGCACAATTAACACAAACTATCCCAAGCAATATGTACAATATTAATTAATTATTATTTAATGTACATGAAACAATAATTTCATTAATAGCATAGTCTTACGAAAAATAAATAACATTTCAAATATGCGGACATCTCGCGGCGAGATTATCAGTCAGAGATGTTCGTTGCCGGCTCGTTGGCGCTTAAAAAATATGGACAAGTTTTTACTATTTCGAAAGAAATCAAGTTCAAACACGACTCGCGATGGCGAGGCTGAGGATGGGCTCGTTAATAGCCAGACTTGTGTTGGACTTGGTAGTTGTTCGGAGGGGGGTTATGCTGAGGTCAAGAAACGGAAGAAAATATTGTAGCCTACACAGTTCTGAATTAGCAATACAATGTTATCACATGGTTGCTAGCAATGTTGGTGTGTTAAACCGTATGGATAAAGTGGAATATTGCAAGAAGTCCTGTGATCAAGACATCGATTTAAGGTAGGCCGTTTGGTTATTAAGTTTGCCCGTCGCAGCATATTGACTTGGGGCCCATGTGATTTGTTTTGAAGTAGAACTAGATTATAGGTTTGGCTCATGCCAAAGGATGGGTTTATCGTAGCCTGGTATGATCCGCCCTTAATAGAAGTATTATGAAGTATAATAGTATCAACAATAATAGCAACTATTGTATTAATGTTCCACATAGGCCTACATTTGAGACGTATCGCGCAACTAATGTGAATGCTTTGGAATGTACCGTGGCGACGGTGGGTCTGAGATGTGCAATTCACCACTATTGACAGGACAGCTAACCTTGTAGTTGGGGGACTGCTGACGGGCTGTTGATTGAACTATGTTGTTTGTTATCGTGTGGCCGCAGTGCCACCTGGACTAGCAGTGAATGTGTACATGCCGCTGGGCTATTTTCATGTTGGCCTTCTTAAAGATCTTCCTCTATATTGTTCTATGTCTTTACGTCTTTATGTCTGTGCGTGTGTGAGGGAGAGGGAGAAAGATAGCGCACGTTGAACTGTCAAATGATACGATCACACTCAATCACAGTGGTGCGATTAGTCTGTGTTGTTACTGTACTGTAAACTTGCCTCGTACGGGACCGCAACCACCCCAACCCGTGCCGAAAATGTCTTCCCGGCCGTGTCTCTGCCAAATTCAGGTGTTTTGATCAAGGTTTTTTTTTTTTGACCAGCAACCTCTTGAATTCATACAGCAACTGTTAAGCAACTGCAACAAATTATTTCTGGCGCCGCCACTGGGCTGTCTGTACTAAAAGCATACGGCTCCTTTAAATGCGTCTGCAAAATTGAATTGTACGTCATGAACGACTTGAGCGACCAAAGCGAACAGAAATATTGTCAGTGAAACTTTATGAGCTTCTGGTGTGGACGTACGGTTAGTCCTTTCAGATGACCCATCCAAGATTTTTATCAGCCTCCTATCATACAAAGAGCAATATTGGCTGAGTACTATGCCGAGAGGCGCTTACAACATAAAGTATAAAATAGTCCTAACATTACATTACATCCACTGGAGAATGTTCGATTGTAGCCGGCGGCTTCATTACAAGCATCCATCTTGATTGTGAAGTATACGAATTGTCACTTTTAGGTTTTATACCCAGTTACCAAAAAAAAAAAACATTTGGAACGTAGGCGCTGTGGCACGCACACGGTTTGCATGTGTTACTTCGAAGGCAAACAAAATAAAATACAAGAAAACACAAAAACCTACATTCAACCCTGACTCTCTGAGGAGGTACCTCCAGGTACTGTTGTGTGTGTAAAACACTACGCGAAACACAGGAGCCTCATGAGTTCAACTGTTTACTCCAACTTATCCCAACGGACACACCTCACCGGACACACGTCATCCGTTACATTAAAATACAGGCCTGCTATCAAAATACGGGCATGCCGTAAACACTGTCATGGATACATAACATTTTCCCCCCTCTCCAGGGGAGATCCAACCCACATCCCTGAATGAGATATAACACGAATATTATAGTATATAATAACAATAATAGAGTAATTATAGTAGATAATCAGAATACATTGTTAATGACTTCAGTCCGGCCCGAACATATTATGACAAGGCTATTTAAAAGGTAAAGTGCTTTAGAACACCAGACTAAAGTAACTCGAACAGTCTTGATGAGGTTAAAACCTGCAAGATAAAATGCAATTCCTTCAATACATTCAAAGATAGTAATTCAATAAATTCAATACATTTAAACATAGTAATTCAATAAATTCAATACATTTAAACATAGTAATTCAATAACTTCAATACATTTAAGCATAGTAATTCAATAAATTCAAACATAGTAATTCCTGAGGTAGCCCGGTTTGGCACGGGCACGGACTGGTCGTGCTGCAGGATTGACTGGGCCTCCAGAGTCCGGATCAGGATCTCGGCTGGCCTCCAGGTCTGCCGCGGTAGGTGTGGCCACTTTGCGGAGGCGGCGTGCATGCCACCGCGTTCCATCTGAGAGACGAAAGGTGGCAGGCCCCAGTTGCTCAGTCACCTGGAAAGGCGCTGACCAGAATGACAAAAGCTTATGGCCCCTTGTGGGCCTCCTGACCCTGACCCAGTCCAGAATGGTGAAAGCTGGGTGTTTGGCCCTGTGGGACCGGTCAAAGCGCTGTTTAGTTGCCTGCTGTCGTGCTGAGACTCGGTCACGTAGCTGATCAGTTGTTTCCCGCTGGGCCCCCTGTGATGTCAGGTGAGCAGGAACACGAAGGCGATCCAGGGGTAGTGATAGCTCCCGCCCCAACATCAGAAGTGCTGGTGAGCTGTCTGTTGTAGTGTGTTTAGCAGCTCGGTAGTGCAGTAGGGTCCGCAGGAGTGCTGCTGAGAATTGAAACCCCTCTGCTAGGTGAGCTCTGATACCATTTTTCAGCGTCTGGTTCATGCGCTCCACACCCCCATTCGCCTGAGGGTTATAGAAGGCTGTGCGTATGTGTCTGATCCCCCGCTCACTCAGAAAAGTCGTGAACTCTGCAGAGATGAATTGCGGCCCATTGTCTGTGGTGATTGTTGTGGGCATGCCCCAACGAGCAAAAAGCACCTCCAGAAAGTCAATGACTGCCTGTGTGGTGACTGACCCTGTAGAGACTGCCTCAGGCCACTTAGAGTACAGGTCATAGGCCACGATGAGGAACCGTTGGTGATGTGGGACGCCACGGAGCTCACCACAAATGTCCATTTGGATGTGCTCCCAAGGCCCAGCTGGCCACTGCAGTGGCTGAAGGGGAGGAGCTGGTGGGGGGCCGGTCTTTCCACTCACCAGGCAGGCTGTGCAGTCTCTCACCATAGCCTCCACATCGCCATCGATTCCTGGCCACCAGACCACTTCCCTGCAGCGCTGTTTCACTTTGACAATGCCCAGGTGGCCTTCATGGGCCATGGACAAGACACGTGGCTGTAAAGCGGAGGGTATGACTGTGCGATGGCCCCTTGCAACGCAGTGGTCGTTCCAGCAGAAGAGTTCATCTTTAAACCGGCGGAAAGGAGCTAGACTGTCTGGTAGGCCAGAGGCTGGAGGCCACCCGGAGTGGATGAAAGTGCGGAGCTGTGAGAGCACTGGGTCCTGTTCAGAGGCCTGTTGGAGATCTTGAAGTGACACTATTGCCTCGAGAGGGGAGTGGAGGAGCTGAATGAGGTCCAGGTCGCTGTTGTCTGGAGTCAGCTCCACAGCTGGAGGTGGGGTGGAGCGTGACAGTAAGTCCGCCACCACATTCTCTCTTCCCGGTGTGAACTGCAGTGTGAAATTGTACTGGTGAAGTCTCTCATACCAGCGGTGGATGCGCAGAGGCCTGTGCCCAGAACCAGATGTGGCCAGCAGGGCTGTAAGCGCTTGGTGGTCCGTACGTAATGTGAATGACCGGCCATACACGTACATATGCCACCGCTCACAGGCCCAGACGCAGGCTAGGGCCTCTCTCTCCCCCACGGAGTACTTCTGCTCTGCCGAATTAAGAGCTCGGGAGGCAAAAGCAATCGGCCGCTCTGTGCCGTTGTGAAGCTGAGACAGCACAGCCCCCACTGCGTAGTTGGAGGCATCACAGGTGACCAGCGTCGGGCTGGGTGGGTCGAAGTGGGCGAGTACTGGTGGTGCGATGAGCTGGGCCTTCAGCTGCATGACCGCATCTTCGCAGGCAGGGGTCCATGCCCAATGGGCGTCTTTTTTAAGGAGCAGTCGTAGAGGGGCAGTGGTGGAAGAATACTGAGGAAGAAAATGCAAGTAATAGGCGGTCATGCCCAGGAAGGAGGCAATTTGGGCAGGGCTGGAGGGCATGGGCAGCCGTTGAATGGCCTCCACGTTAGAGTGCAGTGGGCTGAGGCCTTCTGGGGAAAGGCGAAACCCCACAAACTCCACCTCGGACGCAGAGAAAATACACTTCTCCCCATTCAGTGTGAGGGCATGGGAAACCAGCGTGTCGAGTACCTGTGTTGGTCGTGGATGGCAGCCGTTGATCCGTGTACTACTATGTCGTCCAGGAATATCACCACCCCTGGGATGCCAGCGAAGATGGTGGACATATTTTCTGGAAGCAGCTAGGGGCGGAGCAAAGACCAAACGGCACCCTGGTGTAGCGGAAAACGCCTGCGTGTGTGACGAAAGCGGTGAGGTTACGGCTGTCTGGGTGCAGGGGTACCTGCAGGTAGCCTTGGCGGAGGTCAAGCTTTGAAAAAATCTTGGAGCCGTAAAATTGAGAGGTCAGTTCCTCTGCTGTGGGCAGCGGGTATTTGTCGGGCACCACGGCTTTGTTAACCGCCCTCAGGTCCACACACACACGCAAACCACCTGACTTCTTCTTCGCGATGACCAGGTTGGAGATCCAGGGCGAGGCGTTGACTGACTCAATGATGCCTAAGTCCAACAGCTTTGTCAGCTCTGCTGAGACGTCATCGCGTAGTGCCAGGGGAATGCGGCGGAGAGGCTGTATGACAGGGTGTATGTCTTTGCGAAGCAGAGGTTGATGGGTGAAAGCTGAGATGCAGCCTAGGCCAGAAAAGAGTGCTGGCCATCGCTGTTCCCATGGTGAGCTGACCTGGTGAATTGTTGCTCCACCACTGTCCATGAACGTGAAGCCCAAGCTGGTGATGAGATCCAGCTCCATGGCGTGCCACTTAAAGTGAAGGTAGCCAAGGATGTGTTGCCATGGCGCACCGGACAGCTGAGGGAGGCCACTAAGTCGATCTTAGAATTGCCATATCCATGGAGAACAGCCGAAGGCGTCTGCAGCGTGATGTGGGGCAGGAAGCGCTTGACTGTGGACCAGTTGAGGAGGGATAGAGCCGCTCCAGTATCCAGCAGAAAAGGAACACAGACCCCATCTAGTTCCACTGTGCACGTCTTGAAGGACGCACGTGCAGAGCTGACAGAGTGTATGGGTGTTGGGGCTGATGAGCTAGCCACCGCCTGTCGTGGGCCTGTCCGTGGGCCGAGCACGGACGGCGCAGAGCGACAGACTTTGGCGAAGTGGTTGTCTCTCCCGCAGGACTGGCAGACTTTTCCCCTGGCCGGGCATGTTGGGGCTCTGCTCATGTGGGAAGAGGATCCACAGTTGCCACAACCGCGACGTGGCTGGCTAGGTGTGTGGGATGTGTAGTTAATCCCTGGGTCTGTGTCTGACGATGCAGGGCTAGGTGAGCGCTCAGAATCTTCGACATGTTGCGTCAATGCAGGCTGAGAGGAAGCGCGGGAAACTAGTTGTGATGTCAGCTCGGTAGCTTTTTCTATTTGCAAGGCTATTTCCATTGCTTTTTTAAGAGTCAAATCATCTGGTGACATAATCAACTTTTCCCGAATTTTGGGGTGGGCTGCGTGTTCTGCAAGCTGGTCCCTTATCATCTCCTGCTCCATTTCACCGAATTTACAGAAAACCGCTAAGCTGCGGAGGTCGGCTATATAATGCTGTACTGACTCACCCGCTTTTTGCCTGCGCTGCCGGAAGATTATTCGGCGGAGAATTACCGTCTGTGGAGCAGCAAAGTGTGCTTCAAGGAGTTTTGTAGCTTCTCTGTACTTTTTTGCCTGTCCCAGGGTTCTGAAAATGCGCTGTCCCTCAGTACCGAGGCAATGAACAAGGAGTGCTCTTTGTCGCGGGTCGCTAGCATCCTCCAGTCCGAGAGCTGCGAGGTATGTTTCAAACGACTCCAGCCAACGAATCCACGGTACCGGAGGCTCGCCTGGTAGTGTCAGGAAAGGTGTAGGTGGTGGGAGTGAAAACTCCATCCTCGTCGCCAATGTTGTGTGTGTAAAACACTACGCGAAACACGGGAGCCTCATGAGTTCAACTGTTTACTCCAACTTATCCCAACGGACACACCTCACCGGACACACTTCATCCGTTACATTAAAATACAGGCATGCTATCAAAATACGGGCATGCCGTAAACACTGTCATGGATACATAACAGGTACCCCCTCAATGCTAGGGCGCCCTGATTGATGTCTATTAACAGCTTCTCCACCGGGGTCAAGACAATTTGAGGGGCAGATCCAGTCTGCCGACTGTCGGCCTTTTCACGATTGGCTTAAAAAAATGGCTTATTTAAATTTATACCAATACGATGGTGGGAAAAGCTTACCAGCTTGTATTTTTTTATACTTAATTTTTACTTGATCCGCTGACCGCTTGGGAGCCATCGGAGTACATATTTATTTAGAAAAAAAGGGTTATGTGGTAGGAACGTTAAGAATGCTTAACTGGGATATTTATAGATTCATGGCTCAAATATAAAGGATCATGCTTTTGACGTGTAACTAACGCATTTGCGCGGTCAGCGATCCGCTGCCAGGCTTTGGTTCTCCGGGTTGCAGAGGCTTTAGGGTTCCCTTTTCTTGTGATAATGTCCTTCTCCTCGTCATAGCTCTGAAGTTCCATAAGCAGCCCGTTTCGCCATTTCGATCAGGGTTTTCATGATCCATACATCACGTCTTTTTAGGTTTGGCGTGGATGCGCACAACCCTGTGTTAACCAACCCCGAGTTGATTGAACTAATGCATAACCGCTGCTTTAGAACCGAAAACTCTGGGTTAGTCGGCACAGGGTCAATCAACCTAGAGTTCAGCGTTAACTCAGTGTTTGTTAAACCTCCGTTCGTGGAATACCCCACAGAGCTCCAGCGGCTCCTCGTCCCTGGCAACAGGCAAGGCTTGTTCAGCTTTAGCCGCAGCAGCCTCCGCCTCTATTTGTGTCAGTTCTTCCTGGCTGTATTCTGGCTTGTACAAATAGGCCAGAATGTCTGAATCCAACAATAGATTTTCAAAATCCACTTTGGCTGTTTCACATTGGAAATTTGTTCTCTAGAAACATGGCGGACATTGGCCCTCATTTATCAAACGAACGTAGAAATGAGCGCAAATCTGAACGCATGATTCATCTTACGATAGGACCCACGTGAGATTTACGAAACCTTCGTATCACACCAATCCCAGCGTACGAAGGATCTTGCGTTGATAAATACGGCGGCTGAGATCGATCGTAATTAACGTAACACGCCCATATAAAAGCACGTCTTCAGAAGTCTCGCCCCTAACTTTTACGACATGGAGAAACGTCCAACGGTAAAATAAAGGAATTTTTCCGAGACCCAAATGGAGACGCTCGGGTCACTGGTGGATGCGAACTGTCTGGTTTTATTTGGTAGCCTAAAAACTGGCATTAAAGGCCAGCAAAAGAATGCTATATGGAAGGAAATAACTGTTGCAGTGAATAGTGTTTCCAATGTTCGTCGGGCTACGGAAGAGGTTTGTTAATTAAATCAATTAAATAATAAATTAAATGTACAACTTCTGTTATCCAGCTTAAAACATTTCACATATATGCTATTGTGTGCATTCCGTTAAAGTTATTTAATTCCGAATAAGGTGAAGAAAAAATGGTCCGACCTGAAGCTCCAAAAAACGTGTTGCGGCTGTGAAGCCGGCCAAGCAAGAAACGGGAGGAGGCCGGTGCAGTGCGACTGCAGCGTAACTCACCGAGATGACTCTGACCATGTAGTGCGCCCTGATGTAGACGATGCCCAACGTTGCTATTTTGGAAAATAAAAGAATCGTGCGTGCCCCCAGGCCATCGGGCTACCATGTTCAGGATTTGACATTCTGGCATCGCAAATAATCGGAACATTAACTGAATGGTAGCTTTTGCGGTTGATGTACGCGTAATCATTAATAGATGGTTCATACGTAGCCTACATGGGTACAATCAACTGCACCAATCACATTTGGAAACCTAGCAATAGCATAAAAATCCCGTTTGATTCCAGTTTGCTGATCGTTATTATATGGGAATTTAATATAACGTTCGGAGAGGGACATTATAGCTGCCAAAACTGCTGGCATGGTTCGGCTAATACTTGGCTGGGAAATAGCAGACCTGTCCCCGATCTCCCGCTGCAAGATCCCGGTGGCCAAAAATCCCAAGGTAGAGCAAACCTGCACAGGTATTGCGTTTGATCGCCTAGTTTCTCGCCTTAACTGTGGCTCCAAATCATTGCATAGCTCCATCAGGAGATGCCTTGGGAGACGAAAACGACTCAAGAGCCATTCATCGCTCTCCATAAAAAAATCGGCGCGGTCTCGAAAAACTCTCTCTCGTCTTAGACGTGCGTTGAGGTCCTCTAACAGAGCCAGATCTGCCATCGCTGCGACTCGACCACCTATTTGGCAAAGCTCCTGTTTATATAGACAGCTGAATAAACATTTCACCTGTCACATTCTAATTATTTTCATAGCAATACTGTTTTTAATTAGGGCTGACTTGATTGTAATTGTTTGAACGGCTGGGCTAATTCCAATTTATTTAGTAATTAATACAGATGTGCAACATGGGCTACTTGTGCTGCACTATTCATCAGTGAAATACCCGTGTGTTGCGCCAAAAAAACTTGCGTACACGAGCTCAGACCTGACGTGAGATTTCATCGCAGCCTGCGCTCACGTTCAAATTGATAAATGCCAAGCTCAACGTTGAAATGAGCGTAGATCCATTTTACGCACGTTTTCTGTCGTACGCTCGTTTGATAAATTAGGGCCATTGTGTTTACATCTTGTACACGATCTTGTGGTATAGTGCAATACCCATTCTGCCCAGGTAGTGGCACTATGCCACAATAGTTGTTCATATAATACGCATGTACCAGATTGGAGGAAGAACGATACACGGAAGTGGATTAAAAGCATGCTATGGCTGTTTCCCAAAGTGAAGGTTGCAGCCTTGCTAGGCTGCGTCCTTACTAGTCGCGTCCTATGGAGATGAGACTAGAGTGCTAGCTCGAGTGCTTCCTAGCGTTTGTAACGTCTGACTTTGGGAACGACTTGGTAGTGTGGAAGCGCTTCCGCTTTTTAATACTGCGTGTCCGCTTGTAAACACATGTGCGCTTATGAATAAAACATGGCAGCAATCAAGCTGATCGATATTTATTTGACTTTTGTCTGTTATGAATGCGGTCATGTCTCCTTCGCATGGCTCTTTGGGGAAGTCACAAAAGCGAAAATCGAATTGTCTTTATTAAAAGGAAAATCCATTCAATTTTTATAAAACTAAGTGAAATTGTCTGAGAACTTAATTCATGCATCACATTTACAGTACGGTTGATTACTATTATGCAGGGGGAAAAAGACAAAGAAAGAGATGATAAACGTGTATTTATTTGGATATATTATTTAACTGATCTGATTCATTCATTCATATATGCCTACAATCTACCAGTGCTTTGAACACATAAGTATATCATATAAAATACAATTATATACGTTCATTAAAAATTACAAACATTGCAAATGATCGGTTGTGCATTAATTTTACAACATTGGATAGTGGCACTATCCCTTCCACCGGTAAACAAATGTTTGTGCGCCACCCTTAGGCGCACAAAAGCCTCCGTTTGCTGGGCTGACCCTAAAAAAACCGATTCAACACAAACATAAATAGGTATACATAAATAATGTAATCTTGTGAGCGAGTAAATTGACATTGGTGACAGTGGTGTTTAACACCAGCTACGTCCATGCAAAATATAGCAACGTATCATTAAGTTGCAAAAACGTTTGAAAAGTGGCACAGGTCTTTAGGCTTGATTATTTGCATTAACATGATGAATCTATAAAAAGCAATACGGCACAAAATATTTCTGAAAACTAATATAACTTCACTTCATCTGAACGTGTACTGCCCTGCCATTTTCAAGACCCCGCCCAGTGAACGCAGAGGATTGTGGGTAGTTTTGGCTCGTCTAGGATGCAGCGATGCATCCTTGAAAAATCTCGGAATTCTCAAAAACGAAGGACCCGAAAAGGGGGCGTATTTCGAGTGTCCTCAACATTGGAACAGTGCTTGTCGGCGTTCGATGACGTAGCGTCCTTAAAAGGGCGGCCGTTGAGCATGCTTCCTTGACATTGGGAAACAGCCTATGAATCTTCTCCGTCTCTCACTGCTTTATACGTAATACCATCCCCTTACATACACAACAGATCTCCGGCCCCCCCTCATTCCTTATTGGTGGGCTCACAAATTTGCGGAACCAGTGGTTTGTAGTCCTCTGCCCTTGTAGCAGGGAAGCAAAGTTTCCCGAGATGAAGACAAGCGCATTATTTGACGTCATCTCGGGAGAAAATTAGACCAGGAAAGCTGAGCCAAGGGAAGACTGGGTTAGACTGAGAGAAAAAAAACTTTTTTTTATATTACATTATAATGATAGAACGCAGGTTCTGAATCGGGGAGGTATCCCTTTAATGGTTACGTGTTCCCGTTTTGAGTTTTTATATGCTTGTAGGCCTACCCCAGAACCGTGAATGAATGGTTGTAAGTCGCTTTGGATAAGAGCTGCAGCAAAATCCCCCAAATATAAATGTTCTGCTAAAGCAGATGAATGCAATGCATATTTGTCTCCACCTTGCTGTTACAGCCCAGAACCCACGATAACGTACGCCTGGCTTGAACTATCCTGAGCAAGGCACGGCTGAGCTGCATTGATGGAATGGCTTTAGCCTAAGTGGAAGTTGGCGTTAGTTCTAACCGGGCATAATCAACTAAGCGCCGCTTTCGTTAGCGACTTTGATGGAATACCCCTCTGGTCCGGAGTTCAATTTCCCATTCGGCCATTGACATTTCTTTGTTTTATCTTTTACAAATCGTAAAGATCAAGGTCCAATAAAGCAGTTCACATTTCAGAACAAAAAAACAGGAACCGTCACTGGATTAACCATTTGTGCGCACCAGGTATCACTACAAATCGTACTCAATTGGGAGATTGGAGCAAGCAGTGCTGACAAGCCACTGATGCAGGCTTAGGCCAATGTTAGTGCGGAAGACTCTTGGTAATGCCGGCTTCTGGCAGGCATCCCTGGTGTTGGGATATCCATGAGGCGCAAATGGTCATCACGGCACAATAACACTACAGCTAAACCCTTTGAAACAATAATACATTTGACATGTCCTTGTAATGGTGTAATTGTAAATCATATAAGCACCCAGGAGGGAGAGCGGGTTGACTGGTAACCGGAAGGTTGCGGGCTCGATCCCCGGCGCCTCATACTGACTGCTCCCGACGGGCTAGCTGTTGCCCTGCACGGTTGACTCCCTCCGCCATCGGTGTGTGAATGAATGGTTGTAAGTCGCTTTGGATAAGAGCAGCAGCAAAATCCCCCAAATATAAATGTTCTGCTAAAGCAGATGAATGCAATGCATATTTGTCTCCACCTTGCTATTATACAAAAAAAACATGCAGCACAAAATACAGATTAATGCAAAGTATATGTGTCTCCACCTTGCGGACATACTAGGAACTGAGCAGCGGTATAGTAGTGAGGCCTGCTCCTGCGGTGTCCTTCCTCCTCCGTGCCTGCTCTTTGTACATTCCCCCCCTGCTGTTTATTGTTTAGTTGTGGATCCCTCCGCTGTGATTTCTCTCCTCTATCTGCTGGTTGGCTGTGCAGCGCCATGTTGACTATAAATACATTCTCTCTCTCTATTGGTGGAGACTGGAGATCTACTTCAATCATGTCCTTTTCAGTGCCTGGTTGTCTGCACGGAAGGACATACCCCTATACACACATGTCCTGTTTGTTGTTTATTCTGCAATGCAGCTATATGACATAACATGATCCTAAAGATAAATTACCAGTTGCGTCAAAAACGTTTCAAACCAAGTTTTTGCTTTAACCGCAACAGCCACTTTGGTCCAAAATTGTACTTACCAAAATGATTTAGCAAGAATAAGACATGGGTTGATTGAGCCGTGGGTCAAAGGCTTTTATTGTTTGACAGACATTTACAGCGAGGGCATTTAGCAGACGCTTTTATCCAAAGAAACTTACAATAAGTACATTTTTCAGAAGAATTAAAATAATTAATTGTCATTACATTAAGGATGTTCCAAGAACCAAGTGCCAAACAATTGTTAGGTTAACCCATTCCCCGTTCACAATAAAGATAGCTGGGATAAGATGCTAAGTACTGTTTTTAAGTGCAAGGACGTACAACATACAATAAGTGCATACATGAGACACTTATATTTAATATGATCTATTCACCAGTGATCGATGATCAATACAAAGAAACTAACAGTGGATCTGAAACAGGATTCCTCTGGATGTGAATATACATATTCTGTGGATTCACAAGAATTTGAACGTAAATAAATATCCTGCAGTGGAAAGGTTACTGGGTGCTTCTTGATTTAAATTAAATGTAAATAATGTGTGTGTGTGCGCGTGCGTGCGTGTGTGTGTGTGTGCTTGTTCTCTAAAGCCTCCTTGGCTTCCCCTGATGTCATGAGGAGATCCACGCTCCAGTGGGCTCAGAGCCCTGTGAGTCTGGGCTGGTTGAACTGGGAGAACCCCTGCTGGGGGCATGAATGAACGAATGAATGAATGAACAGCCACACCTGTTGGGAGAAAAACAGCAGCAGATCTGTGACGTCTTGCCTCCTCCCCCACACGGGGTCAACCACCAGCACTGGACACGTGACACTCTATTGGAGCATATAGTGGATACTTAAGTAACTCAGAAATGTATGTGTGTATAAGGGTATACAATGTATATAATAGTCATATACTGTCCGTCATTTTTCATATTTTATTTTACCATTATATTGCGTTGTGAATGTACATTGTCAATGTCATTGAAGCCCTTTGGATAGAGAGAGACATAACACTGGTAGACACAAATAACAAATGTTTGCCGTCTACAGATAACCTGTAGTATAAGTGCATATTGTCTATAAAATAACTACTCCAAATGCAGAATTGTTCGCCATTAATCCCAATAGAGTGAGGAGGATTTAAAATGCATAAGCAACGTCCAACCTGCCTTATTCTATAATTTAGGGAATGCACTTTAAATACACCCTATGTAAGAAATGTATTGCATATGTTTAAATCGCTGAGAGGTAGTGGCGGTGGCCTAGTGGTTTAGTATAAGTCCCGAACGCCAGCGACCAGGGTTCAAATCTCGCCGGTGTGAGTACCAGATGTGTTCGGCTGCCAGATCGGCTCGGGGTCCTGCGCTTACAGATGACGTATCGACACTTGCCGTATCGACACAAGCCAACGGACAAAACCCGGAAGGGTTGTTTGTAAACGGTGCTCAATCAGTTTGGGTGTTGATTTCATTGAACGGAGCCCGTTCTCTCACAGAGCCATTGGAAACACGTCTAAAAGCACTGATGAATGCATATTTTTATTTTCACATATTTTAAAGTAAGGATTGGCATTGTTAAAGTTAGATATTAAGACAGTATCTTCTAGTTTCTATTAACTGAAAATTAAGAACTTGGACAGTCATATGATTGAGATTTTATTTGCTCATACAAAACAGAATAAATAAGACGATTGATACAACTGAGGAACAGCTAAATGTAAATCCATAGAAAACGGCATGTTTAGATCCCATGGTGAATTGAGGAAGAATTCATGAATTTGTTCACATAAGATATTCATCCTATTCCTTGAAATTATTTATTTTTTTATGATTTTCCAGATGTTCAATGAATTGTATCCTTGCCTATACAACTAATAACAATAAATAATGTAACATTTTCCTAGTTTCCACTAGGGGTATCTTTGCTCTATAATTTAACAAACATCTGTAAAATAGTAAAACTTTCAAGGTAGGCCTATAAGAATGTATATAATGTGTTACCACATTCATGAATATATCCTCAATTGGCCGTGGGATCAAAACATGATGTTTTCATGGATTTACATTGAGCTGTATGTGTGTATGTGTTTGGATACACACACGGGCACACACACTGACATATTTGTCTCATCTCATCTTCACCCGCTTATCCGGGGTCGGGTCGCGGGGGGAGCTACTCAAGCAGGGGGCCCCAGACTTCCCTTTCCCGGGCCAC
The DNA here is from genome assembly GCF_026213295.1 of Gadus chalcogrammus. NCBI lineage: Eukaryota > Metazoa > Chordata > Actinopteri > Gadiformes > Gadidae > Gadus > Gadus chalcogrammus. The sequence goes on along the minus strand of NC_079429.1, from coordinate 22,033,296 downwards.
ATTGACCAGCTCTGATGGGGGGATCCCGAGGCGTTCCCAGGCCAGTGTTGAGATATAATCTCTCCACCTAGTCCTGGGTCTTCCCTGAGGTCTCCTCCCCACTGGATGTGCCTGAAACACCTCCCAAGGGAGGCGCCCAGTGGGCATCCTTACCAGATGCCCGAACCACCTCAGCTGACTCCAAGTAAAGGAGCAGCGGCTCTAATCCGAGTTCCTCACGGATGGCTGAGCTTCTCACCCTATCCCTAAGGGAGACGCCAGCCACCCTTCTGAGAAAACTCATCTCGGCCGCTTGTACCCGCGATCTCGTCCTTTCGGTCATCACCCAACCCTCATGACCATAGGTGAGGATAGGAACGAAGATCGACCGGTAGATCGAGAGCTTTGCCTTGCGGCTCAGCTCTCTTTTCGTAACAACGGTGCGGTAAAGCGAACGCAATACCGCCCCCACTGCTCCGATTCTCCGGCCAATCTCACGCTCCATCGTACCCTCACTCGCGAACAAGACCCTGAGGTACTTGAACTCCTTCACTTGGGCTAAGGACTCATTTCCTACCCGGAGTAAGCAATCCACCGTTTCCTGCTAAGAGTCATGGCCTCAGATTTAGCGGTGCTGATCCTCATCCCAGCCGCTTCACACTCGGCCGCCAGCCGATCCAGTGAGTGCTGAAGGTCACAGGCCGATGATCCAATGAGGACCACATCATCTGCAAAAAGCAGTGACAAGATCCTCAGACCACCGAACTGCAACCCCTCCCCACCACGACTACGCCTCGATATCCTGTCCATGTATGTCACAAACAGGATTGGTGACAAGGCGCAGCCCTGGCGGAGACCAGCACCCACTGAGAACAAGGGTTAGGGTGAGGGTTAGGAAATATCAAGCCATGTCTAATTTACCATTTTTAAGCAACATCATTGAAAAAGCAATACCATTTAAGGTATTATTTTAAGCATTTGTATGGCTTGGATTTATTCTATACATTTGCAAAGCAATTAAATGACTTTCTTGTAGATGCATGAAATCAATGCTTGTTAAAAGTCATCAACAGTCATCAAGTCACTTCTAAGAAAAGAACAATATAGATACATCACTCATGAACAATTATAGGCCCATATCTACCATTTTTAAGCAAAATCATTGAAAAAGCTGTTTATCAACAGCTAAATAACTTCTTACTTCTTAGCAATGAATACATTTACATATCGCTGACACACCGGCTACTGAGTGACGCGCTTGCACATTTAATGACATTGTTTCCAGGAAGTGCGTCATTATTGCGCATCTAGGACCCCCGAGCCGATCTGGCAGCCGAACACATTTGGTACTCACACCGGTCTATCATCATGCCTTTTACCCCCATAGATGTGGTGCCAGCACGGCCTTGAGAATATGGGTTCAAGTTCGAAATAAGCACAAAAATATAACCTTTAGTGAATAAGTATTCCATATGCATGAGAATTTGGACTGTTTAAGCTTCACATAAATGGGCGTCACTTGGGAGATTAACCCCCCGCGCAGAAATTCGGGACTCACGCGCTACCTCCTCCGCTCTACCACTCGCTCACAGAGACACAATGCGCAACAGTAAGTATTGTCTACCTAAGGTCCAACAAGGACGATCAAATAGCGAATACCCTCTAATGAGCACCTGTATCTCTCATAAAGAACATTCTCAGGCAATGCCTAGGGATCAGTCCCGAAAGAGCCTCTGTCGGAGAGACCCCTGTACGATACTGGCTCCGAGGTCCAGGGGAACACCCAGTAATGGTGACACCATTGTCAAAGGAGGGGCTAGGCAGCTGCGCACGCTGATCTAACCGGATAGACGTAGCTGAAAACCTGTTCCCGACCAGGTTTGGTTGAGAGCATACGTCACAATGGCGATACAGCGACGCTAAAGAGATCGACTTTCGTGTCCCCATTAACCCAGGCTTTGAGCACAACATACCTCGCTAACCCACTAATCGAGGTTCGCAGTACAGGCCACTGGGGCTGCTGTCCCCAACCAAAGAAGGCTTATAGCAGCACCTAGATCTTCTGCACAGCTTCGCTTAACCCTGGGCCTCACAGTGAACGTTAATAAAACAAAATAATAATCCTTTAAAAAAGACCCAGCCTCAACAAATACACATTCCACCTAGTAGGCCATAAGGTGAACCCGTTTTTCGTTCCATCCCGTTCCCATGTCTGGGCACTAAATGTTTTTTGGTTCTTCAAAAAGATATATTGGTTTTGAACGAGAAAAAAAATCTCCTCTTGACATCCTGCAGGATTTTGTTAATTAGTGTATCAAGTCAGCACTATTTCTTGCTTAGCGTAACAATATTTTCGTTCCAAGTGGTAACATTTTTGTCATGTGCTTCACATTCGACCAATCAGGTAGCCGTGCATATCCAACAACAACATGTCAACAACAAGTATCGACGACTAGGAAAGTGCTCTAAAACATCTTAAAAAAAGTCTGTAAAAAGGATCATCAAATATGCTATATGCATCTCACGGCGGTAAGAAATTAAGAGGTAAATAATTGTACTCTCCCAAGGTGGGATACTTACAGAAGCTGTGTACAATGGTGGCTTTGTTGTCATGGCGAGAGTCAAAAAGTAGCCGAGATATTCAAACATTGTATAGATGTTAGATATGAAACTTTTCCCTAGGATGCTGGGTTTCACCCGTCATGCTACCGCCGTTTCATTTGACACAAGGCACTTGTATTTTGCCGAGAAACGGACCAAATGGCTGGCTGGAGTTCAAGATGCAAACGGTTGCAAGTCTGTGCCATCGGAAAACGTTAGTGCGTCAGGCTCAACAAGTGACACCGGAATGATTTCCGGTGATGACGCGCTGAGAGAAAGCTAAAGACAGACGCTCCCGATCAGGGGTGGACTGGCCATCTGGCATACCGGGCATCGTCCCGGTGGGCCGTTGACCCAATGTGGGCCGGTCCGGTCCGCTATGTTTTCTTTTTTCCTCTCTCTCTAAATTCCCTCCGATGGGGCCGGCCAACGCCCGGTTGGTGCTGAAAAACGGCGACTTAAGCCTCTGGAGATGGAAGTTAAATGTTCAAAATTTACAGACCTATTTGGTGCCGGGGTCCACAACCCAGCAGGTGCTGCTGCGCCAGGAGACCAGCGAGTGGAGGCATATATGCTAAGTAACGTTAGCCTGGGGCTAGGCTACATTTTGAGACATGTCCAAAACAAAGTAGAAAACGTTTTTACATTGAATGTGATGTGACCTAATTAACTGCATACTTGTGACAACATATTAGCCGAGAGTTGAAGGGCTGTGACTGTTGGTAGTTGTGGTTGATTTTGTTTAAATATGCCGAATTGTGATATTATGGGTTATTATTGTTCAGATGATTTAGCTAAGCTAGCTAACATCTCCTAACGTCAGCAGTCTCTTGTTGCCATAGCAACAGTAAACATTGACACGGACTCATGAGCTGTAAATAGAGATGCAGAATCAGGCCGCGTTCACATCTAGCGTTTTTTGTAATAGGGATAAGTTGAGCCGACCGTTTTTTCAAAGAAATAAAAAATAAAAAGCTGGCAGCGTTTTTTGTCATAAAAGCGCCGAGAGCGTTTTTTCTATTGCCATAGCAACGAACCCAGGCTACCCACATAGTTGTTACAAAATGGCAAGGAACCGGCAATTGGCACTTGCATTGGCCCTAGCTGACGACGCTGAGGAGAAGCATGTACCTAGACGTTTGTGGTTGCACAATATCACTAGGGGAAGGCAGCAGCAAGGTGCCTACCACAATTTAGTCCAGGAGCTTCGTTTTGATGATGCGCGATTTGCGGCGTACTGTAGGCTGAACAAATGTCAGTTTGAACAGCTGTTGCGGATCGTTGCGCCATCCATCGCGAAGCTGGACACCAAGTTCCGACAGGCCATTAGCCCAGAAGAACGGCTCTGCATTTGTCTACGGTGAGTTGTACTTGCTAACTTCCCTCTCTGATCTAGCCTACCATGTCATGATTATAGTGAAGTCAGTATCATTTTACAAGCTGCCCAAACTGTACAGTAGCCTATAGGCCTAAAGTCGAATCTGAAATGCACAGCCTAGATTTACAAGGACATTTAAAATGTAACTTAATGTTTGAATCCATTGATATGCATTTAGTCTTTAAAATGTAAGAGAAATCATTATGTGAATACATGATCAGGTACATATATGACAGAATTGCTTTTACTTTACAGGTACTTGGCAACAGGAGATTCTTTCAGGTCTGGTGCCAGCACTGCGGCTGGAATAGTGAACGAGGTGTGTCAGGCGATTTGGAACTCTCTCCTGGCTGATTACATGCCCAGGCCAGATGCAGCAGAGTGGAGGAAGATAGCTGCCGAGTTCAGCCACCTTGATTTTCCCAACTGCCTTGGTGCAATGGATGGAAAACACGTCGTCATCGAAGCTCCTCCATCCAGTGGTTCTTTGTATTACAATTACAAAGGAACATTTTCCATAGTGCTACTTGCAGTAGTAGATGCGAAGTATCGATTCAGGGTGGTGGATATCGGTGCCTATGGGAGGAACAGCGATGGGGGCACACTGTCGGCCTCAGCCTTTGGTACTGCCCTGCGTCAGAACACCCTGGGGATTCCTGCAGACTCCCCTCTCCCAGGCGCAGAACATCTTGGGCCAATGCCTCATGTGTTCCTGGCAGATGAGGCATTTCCATTGCGCCAAAACATCATGCGCCCTTACCCAGGCCACAACACTGGGGAGAAGAACGTTTTTAATTTACGTCTTTCCCATGTGCGGAGGATGGTGGAGTGCGCCTTTGGTATACTTGCATCACAGTGGAGGGTGTATCGGAGGGTGCTGGGCGTGTCTCCTAAGGTAGCGGAGAACATGGTGAAGGCCACCTGCATGCTACACAATTTCTTGCGGTGGGATGGCAACCCAGGCCTACCTGGTGGAGCATCCACCGAACCATCTTTCGGCCTTCAGAGTGCACCCCGGTTTGGTACCAACAATGCCACCAGAGATGCAGTGGCTGTGAGAGAGAAATTTGCTGCATATTTCATGTCTCCAGCTGGGCGGGTACACTGGCAGGATCGCTGAGGCACACCAACAGCTTCTGCAAACCAACAGCTCTTTTAAGAGCTACCCAAAACCAATAAAAGCTATTCCTTTCCATCACCATCGAACACTTACACAAACATTTCACAATGTATTATTTTCTTCAATGCAGCTTGACAATTTATCCAATCTGAATATACCTCATGTTTCCGCTTGTTGTTTGTCTCTGCAGGCTACAGAGGTTCTGACTGCGCTGGAAGATAACCTGAAGACTAGAAGCCCACCCTCTGATTCCTTGCCACAGCCCCTACAGCCCATCATGCTTACAATTGAATTATTGACATAATAAAATAGTGTTGGCAATCTCAAAATGTTTGAAATAGTGTGATTCATATGGATACCATAATAGGAAGTTAAAAATCTATAAAATATCTTTGGTACAAAAGGAAGCAAATACATATATAACAGTGTTTTGATTTATTGCGATCACATGAATTAAAATGTACAAATATTAACTTCATTGGAAAAATGTGGATGTTATTAATTTAATTAATTTATTTACAGCTATTTCATTACAACTAACTATTACTACTAATAACTATTATCTAATTAACTACAAACTATTAACTTAATTCATTTATTTACAGCTATTTCATTAACTACTACCTAACTAACAAAAAAAATATTATCCTATATGATCCTATTGTTCGCCAAATTCAATTTCTAAAAATAGGGCTTGCATCCTCAGCCTTGCCATTGCCTGTCTGTGAAAATTAAGCCTTCGCAGTGCAGGGGCAAAACTTAATAAAAATAACTCGTGCTCGTCCTGCTCCTTGCTCATAGCCTCCAGCACCCGTTCCTGGTATGGCGTCACAGTGCTCTCCTGCGACCTCCTCCTCCCTGGGACTCGTGTTCCTCTTGGTGGTGGTGGTGGTGGTGGTGGTGGTGGTGGTGGTGGTGGTGGTGGTTGGGGCCTAGGACTTGCACTGCTGTGCACAGAGTCATCCATTGCAGCCTGTCAGGGACCAGAAAACACAATTAAATAAATTAACCTTCACGGCTCATACTATTACCATACCAGGTGAGACTTGTTAACAGATATAACCCTTCAGTGTCATAGCATCACAGCAGGCTATTGTCTTAAATCACCTACTGCTTCAGCTACATTTGACATAATGACTCTTGATTTAACCTATATCATTACCTCACTCTCTCCTGCTGTTCCTTCTCCCCCACTCTCGTATATGGAATTTAGTAAACTCTCTGCTGTCATATCTTCGTGAGATTGGGAGTAGTTTGAGGTCGTTTCTCTGTCCTGGACGTGGGGTTCCAAGAAAGACAGGATCCCCATATACTTCCACGGACGTTTGTTGCCTCCCTCTGATCCACTTTTTCTTTCTTTTTGCTCCTTTCTCTGCCTCCGGTACATGTCCCTCAAATATTTCCATTTAGCCTGACAGGCCTCCCCTATGTAGATAGGTAAACAACAGTTAGCTACGTCTGGGTCTAGGTCTGCTTGTTGTGCACTGTAATCAGATAAACTTTATTTGTTTGAACTATCTCCCAGAACACATTTATCAACCGTCTCCAACGACATAACCTACCACTCTAAACGGCTGTGTGCTACCAACCGGAATAGTTGAAAATATTTTATACTTACATGGACATTCAAGGATCAACCCGATCTGCTTCCATATCGACTTCTTGTGGTGGGTGTTGTGGTAGAGCCCATTAGACATGTCGTATATTTCGATATGTTCCGTTATTAAAACGATTAACCGCTCCACCGGCACTTTCCCGACTGATATTTTCGCCATTGTTTCTTGTTTTGGCAGTTTGACAGTTGACAGTTTGACAGCTGACAGTTGAGAGTTTTGCTCGTGACAAAGTGTCAATGTTCCGCTTGTGATTGGTCAGTTGTCCAAAAGACGCCTGACGTCGGCCGCTTTCTTCTTGAAAGTTGAACTTTTTTCAACGCTCCGTATGGCAGAAAAAAACGCTGGGAGAGGCGTTTAAAAAAACGGCCGTGACTTCTTCCAGAAACGCTCTGCTCCATAGGAATATAATGTAAAACAAGCGCTGGCAGATTTAAAAAACGCTAGATGTGAACGCGGCCTCAAGCTGTATTGTAAATACAGATCAGATACTTTGAATTTTAGCACAAAATACAAGTAAACCTATAGGAAATTATTACGGTAGTATAATTGCCATTGAATTTATTGCAATCTTTCAATTAATTTATTGTTTACTGAGGTGATGACTATTGCGTGTGGTGAGAGGAATGCAATATGTGTATTTTTAAAGGTTTATGTGAAGAAACATACTATGTGTGATAAAATGACGATTGGTAATTCATGAATGTCTCCTATATTCTCTGCTACTATCATCTCCTGTCAAACAGGTTTTCCTGACCTGCTAGAAGTTCTTCTATGATGCGAGAGAGAGAGAGAGAGAGAGAGAGAGAGAGAGAGAGAGAGAGAGAGAGAGAGAGAGAGAGAGAGAGAGAGAGAGAGAGAGAGAGAGAGAGAGAGAGAGAGAGAGAGAGAGAGAGAGAGAGAGAGAGAGAGATTCGTCCTGACTTTGTGATTTTATTATGCAACTTGTTTTGTCTCAGATTGAAACAAAAGGTTTGATTATGATTATTTCCTGGTTGAAGATTTTCATATTGATGTTAATTTCAAACATCTGCATATCTTTTAAGTTCAATTAAAAGTTATGCAGGTAGGCCTTGGGGCTCTTTGGAGACTTAAGTCATCCTTCATGACAGATACATTTGTCACCAAGTGTCACTACATCAAAAAAGGCTACATGGCTATTGGCTACATATACTTGTCAGTACACAGATACTGAGTATAAGTTCTGTTTGCTGTTTTTTTGTGTAGCTGGCTGGCTGCGGACGAGGAAGTACGTTTTTATAACCATAAATAGAGAATACAATTGTTTTTACCTATAGCCGTGTGAAAAAGTCTAAGACATGAATTACAGGTCTGAATAGATATGCATTCTCATGCGTGTATGTGCACATGTAAACATACATGTGCACATACACGTATCTGAGAATGCATATATATTTAAACCTGTAATTCATGTCTTAGACTTTCATACAGCTATAGATAATATATAATTTTTCAATTCTCGATTTATGCTTTCATAATGACTGAGTCACCGTTAAAACAAATGAGTTTCAGCTCTAATGCTGCTACTGTCTGTAATATGTTTCTATTTAGATTATTTGTCAGGATATTTTGTTATTATTGTCCGAGTCTGGTTTTAACTAATGCTGGGCTTACACCAAAAGATTTTCACAGTCACAGACTAAAAACTGCAAGAGAGAATTTAGCGTTGGATCAAGTGTGATATTTAACAAGGGTTTTATAGATCTGTAGATATGGGTGATGGAGATGCAGCGACCACAGGAGGTCTGTTAACTTCCTGTTTGGGTTTCACATCTATTTTGTCAGCAGCACCAGAGACACAAACTTGAAAAACTAAAAACAGTAAAAAGCAACAACTGCTATTTACAGTGTTGTACTATTATTCGGATGGATGTACTTGATTAAATTGTTTTAATCAAATACATAAAGGCTGCTTCTTCCCGTTCATTTTGTCCCACCCCTAGTGCTGATAATGTAGTGGGCTGGTCTGGACAGAAAATGCCAGGGCTGACTTTCTGTCCCAGTCCACCCCTGCTCCCGATCAATGCCGCCCTAAAAGTTAAGTTACACCGTGTTTATCGCTATAAAACTAAAGACAATCAAACTACAAGAGTTACCCAAACGGACCGATAAAGAAATGTCATCAGCTGGGAAGGGAAAACATGACACTCGAGGTGCCAAACAAAAGCAGGCCGACAAGGAAATGACTGACAGTGATTCCGAAAGCTCCACCACCAGCTGCCCAATTGACGCTACTAATTTGGCAGCACAAATTACCAGACAAGTTGCTACTATGATGGAAGAGAAAATGTTAGCGTTTTCCCAGAAGCTTGATGTGATAACATCCAAATTCGAGCAGAATTCAGAGCGCATTACTGAAGCTGAAAACCGCATTTCACGTGCAGAAGATATCATTGTTGAATTGGAGACCAAACTATCAGACGCTGAAGGGAAAATAGACGCTCTTACTCACCGGGTGGATGACCAAGAGGCGAGATCACGCCGAGACAATATTCGCATATTCGGGGTCAAGGAGGGGACTGAAGGAATAGATGCGCTGTCCTTCTTTGAAACCTGGCTGCCCAAAGTCCTCAACCTGGAGACCAAGAAGGGCCGGATTCGCCTGGACAGGTGCCACAGAGGCCTCGGCCGACCCAAAGCTGATTCACCCCGCGTTGTCATCATTAAACTCCACAACCCGAGCGACAAGATGAAAATTCTTACGTCTTACAGCAAGACCAAATCGCTGGAACTTGACTGAGCTAAAATAACTATTTGTCAGGATATACCCCCAAGTGTTGTGCAGCAACGCAGGAGTTTCAACATAGTATGCCAACAGCTGATCGAAAAAAAATATCCGATTCAGGATGCAGTTCCCAGCCACTCTCCGATTCTCCATCAACAAGAAGGAATACTCTTTCAACACCGCCGATGAAGCCCGGAGGGTTGTGGAGACAATTACACTGGTGCCGTAGTAGGTAACGTGAACTTTAAACTAACTGCCTACAGTGAACGAACATAACAGCGATGATGAACCTGCAGCACTTTTCTTCATTTTCTTTTCTCTTTACTTTCTTCTCTCTTGTCTTTATTTATTTGAGATTAATAATGCTGAATGACTGAGGTGATTTAAATGTGTCATTTAAATCGGTCACTATAGGCCAAATAATGAACAAAGATGAGATGCTTACTTCAACCTGTTTTTATTTATTTAGATTTTTCATATTAAAGTCAGATAATGATTTGATAGTAATTAACCGGCAGGTTGATATTATTATTATTATTATTACTTGAATGTGTTTTGCTTTTTATAACCTACTTACTTATTGTATTTAGCTGCGGTTATCAGAATACAGTTATAAGGACACACAATGTTGTATTAAATTAAACTGTAGCCTACCAATTAATTAAAAGAAAGAAACCATTTTTTTCGGTTCCACCTTATTTTTTTTATTTATTTTTTTTACCTATACCCCTGAATGGTTCCACATTATTTATTTTTTATTTTTACCTTTTTTAGGCTACTTATATCCCTGAATAGGCTTTACATGAACAAAAGCGATATGATACGATCTTTCTTTTTTTTTTTTTGAGGTGTTTGATGGGAGTAAGGGAGCATCGATAGCTCTGTTCACTTGAGGAGGAATTGTGAACAGCAGCTGGACCGCTCTCATTGACTGTGAGCTATTTCTCAGACTCACAAAATCTTTTTTTTTTTTCTTTTCTCTCCGTGACATCCACAATGGTTTTGACTGTGGGTGCTTTTTCCTTTTTTTGTTTATGTTTTTGTATGTTTGATGAGTTGTTTGAATATATTGGTTGTATATATACCCCAAATGTTTTTCAAGGTAAAATCTACTCAGCATTTTGTTTTTCTCTTCCTTTTCATTGTTTGTTTTTTTCCAGCTCTTCACGACTGAATTATTGCATGGAAATGTTGCAATCCTGCCCAAACTTAACTAAAAGTGAAAATTTAAAACCCAACTACGTGTACAATATCTATGAAAGATATGACTGATCTGAATATTATTTCTCAAAACGTAAATGGTCTTAATAATTATATAAAGAGGAGGAAGATCCTTCAACAGCTGGAAAAAGAAAAAGGAGATATATTGTTTCTTCAAGAAACTCATTTAACGCAAGAGGAACATAAGAAACTGGGCAGAATTGCAAATGCACAAATTTATTCATCCTCATATACGTCATCAAGGAGAGGTGTAGCAACAATTATAAAAAACCATGTACCATTTCAGCAGACAAAAACCATAGTGGATAAAGAAGGACGATTTGTTTTGGTGTTGGGCAAGATAGAAAACGTTGAAATAACTCTTATAAATATTTATTACCCACCAGTTAAGAAAACTCAATTTATGAATGAAATTATTGATTTAATAGTAACCCAAGGCAAAGGCATGGTTATTATTGGAGGTGACTTGAATCTTGTGTTAAATCCTAACGTGGACTCAACAGCAGGAATTAAACATAAATCTGAGAAAAATGCAAATACTTTGAGAAGAGCTTGTAAAGAGTTGGGAATGATAGATGTTTGGAGAACTCTTCATCCAAGAACAAAGGATTATACGTACTACTCTAATATACACTCTACATATAATAGACTGGACTATTTCCTCATGTTTAAAAAATATATGATAAATATCACAAAATGCACTATTGGCACAATTACACTATCAGATCATGCAAAGCTCACCTTAAAAGTGAACTTGAATTCAAACAAAGGGAAATACTTATGGAGAATGAATAACTTGCTCCTACAAAATGGAGACCTAAAAGATACAGTCAAATAAACCTTAAAGAAACACTATGATGACAAAATCAATCAAAATGTTAGCTTATAGACTTAAGAATCAAAAAAGTAAATCTTATATAACTCAATTAAAGGATGACGCATCTAAAGTTATAACAGACAAAAATGAAATTGCAGAAACATTTGCAACATACTATGAAAAACTGTACAAAGATGAAACGGACAAAACAAACTCAGCAAGAACTGAATTATATCTTGAGAAACTAAATTTAAAACAAGTCTCATCACTGCAAAACACAAATCTTATAAAAAGAATAACGGAAGAGGAAATATCACAACAAATTAAGAAACTAAAAACAGATAAGGCTCCAGGAGACGATGGGTACACCAATCAATTTTATAAAGAGTTCAGAGAATTATTGATACCTCTATTACTAAACGCCTATAACTTTGCCTTAGAATCAGGTGTGTGGGCATCAACATGGAACTCATCTGTGATCACAGTTATTTATAAAGACGGGAAAGAAAAAATGGATACATCCTCTTATAGATCAATATCATTATTAAACACAGACCAAAAAATATTAACTTCTATCACAGCAAATAGACTTAAGGACATCCTGCCAGACTTAATTGATAGTGACCAAACTGGTTTTTATCTGTAATAGATTCCTATCTGACAATGTAAGACGTACTCTTAACATAATTGACTTTTTCCCAAAAACATAATAAGGATTTACTACTATTAACACTAGATGCGGAAAAAGATTTTGATAGAGTACTGTGGCCATATATTTTCAAAACAGCAAAAGCATTTGGATTTCACAGCAATTTCATCTCATGGTTAGAATTAATGTACAAAAACCCAGTTGCTCAAGTGAGAGTCAATGGCACCCTATCAAGACGCTTTCAAATTCATAAGGGAACTAGACAAGGGGACCCAATGTCAGCGCTGATCTTTGCTATGTGTATGGAACCTCTTGCTGAAGCAATCAGGCAACAAGACAACATAAAGGGATTAACTATAGGGCAAGAATGTCATAAATTAGCATTGTATGCAGATGACATTATTTTATATCTTACTTCCCCTGAACACTCACTCCCAGAACTAATGGAAAAAATAAAAGAATACAGTGACCATTCAGGATACAAAATTAATGAAAATAAATGTGAGTCTATGCATAGGTAAACAATTGACAGATTACTCTAAAGGAAACCTCAGATTTAAGTGGAACCAAGATAAACTGAAATATTTAGGAATAATAATCCATAAAGATTTAAGTAAAGTTCACAAAGTTAATTATCAGAATCTAGAGAACAAAATCAAACAGGATCTGAACAGGTGGAAAACTATACCGAACTCTCTTTTTAGTAGAGTAGACACAATTAAAATGATGGTACTTCCACTATTCCTTTTTCAGAACCTGCCAACATCAATTCCTTCTCAAAGTTTTAAAAGATGGAATGGCATAATAACTAATTTTATCTGGAATAACAAAGGAAAAGGGTCAAATTCAAAACATTAATAAAATCGAAAGAACATGGTGGACTAGCACTTCCAGACCTCCAAACCTATTTTCATGCCACACAAATAAATAACATAATGAAATGGACTAATGATAATATTAAAGCAAAGTGGCTTCCGATAGAAAAGGAACAAACTCCATTTTCAATAAAAACATTACCATTCATTGATAGAAAAGATATGACACAACTGAAAGGACAAAATAGATGGATTAACAATACTTTATGTACTTGGAAACAAATTTGTAAAAAAACATGATATAAATAAGGAATTATTGTATCTTAGAGAAATGGCATGGGATCCAGATTTCAAACCAAACAAAATGGACAATGTCTTAAAAGTCTGGTCCTTAAAAGGACTACAAATATATTCACAAATAATAACCAAGTATGAAGTAAATCCCTTTGATGTTATTTTAAAGAAATATGATCTAGTCCAGTCAAATTCCTACAAATATTTACAACTTAGAAACTATATAAAAACCTTTCAAAAAAGAGCAGGCATTCATGAGCAGCATCCCTTAGTACAATTTATGATTAAAAACTATAATATTGACATCAAGAATACATTTTCTAAAATATATAAAATACTACAAGAAAACAATGAAACACAAGACACTGTGGCATTGAAGTGGAACTTAGAATTAGAGGGACAGTTAAAAGAAGAGGACTGGGAAAACATTTATGGAACAATACATAAAACAACAAACTCTAGGTTTTGGAGGGAGTACGCATGGAAAATATACACAAGATTCCTTATCACACCAAAAATACAATCAAAGTTTAAGACATCAAACTCATCAGAGTGTTGGAGAAACTGTGGGGAAAATAATGCAGACCATTCACATGTTTTCTACTTTTGCCCATCACTAAATACCTTCTGGAAACTGATTACATATTCTATTTCGAATATTTTCCAAATTAACCAGGTACCTGAACCAAAATGCTTTATTCTAGGTGTAACACCGGATGAACTCATATCAGAAAGAGACAAATACTTATTTAGGATACTTACGATAGCAGCAATGAAACAAATAACAAGGAACTGGCTAAAACCTACTCCACCATCTTTTAAAAACTGGAAGTCAAATATAAATAATATTTTAGAAATGGAAAGAATAACCTATATAACTAGAAATCTAGAAATTGAGTTTTAGAAACGATGTAATAAATGGTTAACATATATGGATTATAATTAAACTATTATTATTAATATTCGGAAGATAGTCGTGAAGAGCTGGAAGAGTTAACTTGTGTATAAATATATATACTGTATGTGTTTTTTATTTTATTATTATTATTATTATTATCTTTTTTTATATGTAGTATATGTGTACAGATACATATGTTTGTATGTAGGCCTATGCATGTGTGTGTGGATGTACATGTATATATGTGTATGTGTGTAGGTGTATGTATATATGTATATATTTATATATATATGTATATGTGTGTATGTGTATATATATATATATTATTTATCATTATTGTATTGATTTGTCGTTTTGTTATTTATTTATTTTTTCTATTTATTTACCTATTTTTTTATTTCTTTTATTTTGTTACTTATTCATTTATTTATATTGTTTACATTTAAATATATATATAAAAAAATTAATAATAATGTTTGTAGGATGATGTCAATGTAAAAATAATAAAAAAAAGTGACACTCCGGTCCAAGATGGGCCTGCCAATAGTTTCTGCTGGCCCTGTGCTCCCTGCTGGCCGGGAGCACAGGAGAGAACATTACTGTGGGAGGTGAACGCCAGAAGGACCATCTGTCACAGGCACAAATGTTTTCCGCAGGTAACCACACACACACACACACACACACACACACACACACACACACACACACACACACACACACACACACACACATGCTCCGACTGCCATATACCGGCAGTAGCAGCAATGTAAGCCCTAAGCGCCCTTACCGGGCACAGCATCTCGGACTCATCTCGGTTCCCCTTTGGTGGTTGATCTGGGCAACAGCAGACCTTTTGTCTAATCGAACTAGCACATGCTTCCCTCTCAATTGAGGCAGAAAGTGCTAGCTGTACCGCTCTGAGCTCTAGCGCATTGATGTGTGCGAGGTTCTGGGCCAGCGACTGCCCCTTGGCAGACCTGCCCTGCCAAACCGCGCCCCATCCCGAGAGGCAGGCGTCTGTCTAGACCAGCTCCCGGCGGGATGGAATGGTACCCATGGGTACACCAACAGATATATACAACCTCTTTCTCCATGGGGACAGAGAGAAGAGGCATCGCTTAACACCCTGACCTTTCGGTTCCTGTGCCACTTGGGGTCCAAGTGGAGGCTGTTCAGCCACTTCTGCATAGGGCGCAGAGACAGCAAGCCGAGATGCACCACAGCTGAGGCAGCTGTCAGCTTGCCCAAGAGCTGAAGGAAAAGAATGAATGGCACCATCCTGCCATACCCGAAGAGGGGGAGGCAGAGGAGGATGTCGGTTACCCGCCGAGGTGACAGATAGGCCCTCATAGCGTCCGAGTCCAGGACCATCCCCAAGTATGTGACCTGGTGGGATGGGTCCAGGCGACTCTTCAAGAAGTTTACCGTCAGGCCCAGCCGGGCCACGTGCAAAAGTAGCCGAGCCGTATCCCGGGCCACCTGAGACTGGGACGGTGCACAGATCAGCCGGTCCTCCAAATACGGCAGGACCTTCATACCCTGCCTCTCCAGGGGTGCGACAGCTGCAGCAGCCACCCTGGTGAATACCCTCGGCGAGAGGGAGAGACCAAAGGGAAGTACCCTGAACTGAAAATGACGGCCGCGAAAGGCGAACCGTAGGAAGTGCTGATGGTGCGGGACATGGAAGTATGTGTCCTTCAGGTCCACTCTCCCCTGGTGACCACACGCGGCGTGTCTGATGCGGTGAGCATGTGAAATGGTAGGACCTCCAAGAACCTATTGAGTCCCCTCAGGTCGAGAATGGGGCGGAATCTGCCATCTTTCTTTTTTACGAGAGAGTAGAATCCTCTGGGGTGCAGGGGAGGATCCACTGGCGCGATTGCCCCCTTGGCCAGGAGGGTGGACAACTCCTGGTCCAGAGCTAAGGCCTTTGCCGGGTCGTTGACGACAGTCCTTTTGACCCGGCTGAAGGCTAGGGACCGGAGTCGGAACTGCAATTCGTACCCTTGGGTCAAGGTGAAAACCGCCCAAGGGTCTGAAGTACAGGCAGCCCAGTAACTGAGCTGCTGATGGGAAAACCAACTGACGACGGCCCAATGGGCCTAGTGCCTGCCCCACCGGCCTCCTGAGGCTCTAGGGGGGCGCCGGTTGGCTTGTGGGGCACGAGGCTGCCAGGAAGGTAGGCGTTCGGGGGTCCGAAAGCCATCTGTTGAGCAGGCCGCTGAGACCTCCGTAGGCCACCAGACCTCCGTAGGCCACCTCCGTAGGCCCCCAGCGGCGCTGAGAGCGCCACTGGGGGATAGCCGAGGGGCACCCAGGCCTGCTAGGAGCGGACACACTCCTGTGGAGACCGGACAGCTGCTGCCTGGTCTGCCTAGCTCGGGCAGCCCCCTCCAGTGCCTCCAGGGCAGCTGACCCAAAAAGCTCTCCTGGTTCCACCGGCACCGCACGGAGGACCCTCCTACACGTCTCTGTCCGGGGCGACTGCACAAGCCACACCTGGTGGCGAGTCTGGACCAGGGTGGACATAGCGTGCCCTAACTCCCTTGACATGAGGGCAAAAGCCTGTAATGAGGCATCACTCAGACTCTGCAGCGATGGCTCAACCTGGGCCTGCTGCAGAGAGGTCGAAAGACCCAGCAACAGGTGGGACGACCCATGCGTGCCGCAGCGTCATAGGCCTGAAAGGAGGTTGTCATTTTGCCTCAGAGCTTCATCAGGAGCCAGAATTAGGGAGGCGATGGCAGGCTCGACTGGTGACTTGTGGCCTAGCCCAACCTGTGCCACATTCTGCATGGCAGCCAAGGTCCAGGCATCCGACATTGAATGGGAAAAGGCCCTGGTGTCCCTCCCACAAGCTCCTTCAAGTAATCCTCTGAAGGAGGGACAGAGAATGTGGCCGGGACAGGGTTACGGGTGAAGAAGGCGCTGGCCTGGGCCGACTCAGTCTGCGCAGCATCGAGCTGTAGGCGAGCCAGAGCCATCCGCATGACGGCCGCCATGGAGGTGTCTGCTGACCCTGCAGAGAGCCTTGTGCAGAGGAGCAGGAGGCCTCGTCCAATATGTGGGAGGCATTGCCCTCTGTCATAACCTTGTTAAAGAGGTTAGCCGAAGCTGCCAGAGAGAGGGCATCGTCAAACTGAGGCGAGGGAGGGCCAGGCTGTAGCCCAGCCAGCCCCTGACCACTCTCAGGCTGAAGGGCCAGGAGGAGCGACCGCATTTGCTCCATGTCGGCCGCCAATCCGTCCACCTTGGAGGCCAGCCTGCCCCTTGCCTTCTCTTTGGGGGGGGCACCCATAGCACCCAGCTCCATCATGCCGGGCCATTACGGAGGCAGCCACAGGCAGCGTAACTGGAAGCGGATGTGAGAGCACTTCCCTCGCCAGTAAATTGAACAGAAAAGAAACAGAAAACTAATTTGCCTGATTGCTGCTACTAATTGTCAACAAATAAGGGCCAAATGCGGCGTTACTGGGAGCGGGAGCGAGAACACTGCCTTCACCAGAAAATAAAATCAACCAATATTAAATAGCTTGAGCATAAGCGCTGCTGCTTAAAAAGGAACACCAAATTAAAACGTTACCGGGAGCGAAGGCACCGCCTTCACCGGTAAGTTATATGGAAAATAAATGGTAACCCTTCCTTTTACAGTCCCCTAATTACTAGGTATTTACCCGGTACATACATGGTAAATCATAGTGTATTACTGGGTAATTGCCACTGGTAATAAGAAGGTAAATACAGAGGTAGTTACCCGGTAAATACATGGTAAATCATAGTGTATTACTGGGTAATTACCACTGGTAATAAGAAGGTAAATACAGAGGAATTATCCGGTAAATTATAGTGTATTACTGTGTAATTACCACTGGTAATAAGAAGGTAAATACAGAGGAATTAATGCTGAAGTACGAAGTAAAACCTCCACTATTACCCATCAACTCAACTAAGTAGCGTGTAGTTGTAACTGTTTTAGGTTGGTAATTACTCCGATATTGTGTACTTCCTAGGAAATTAGGCAACCAATTCTTATAAACACCTATTATCCAAGGTTTATGTTGGTAACAGCCCAAGTTTAATGATGTACTATCTAGAAATTAGCATAGTGCTTTCCAATAAAATACTTTTTCTTAGTTATTATTCATAGCTACACCCATTTAGAAAGGGTTTATTCGATTTACCACTATGGAATTACTTACCTGGTAACAACCTCTGCAGGAACAGTTTTCCTCTAGTGTCATGGTACATCTTCTTAAATACTGGGTACGAAGCCGTTTGTTTCCATGGTATTACCAGGTTCTTACCATATAATTTATAATAGATTCCATTATCCATGCAGTCAACACAAACATGTACCATGTACGTTCTGCGACGTTACCAAGTAAAACACGACAATTTACCCAGTAATTAAGCTGAAACTGTACTGTAAAAGGAAGCCTCGTTTGTTTCCATGGTATTACCAGGTTCTTACCATATAATTTGTAATACATTATTCCCTTTTCCATGCAGTCAACACAAACTTGTACCATGTATGTTCTGCGATGTTACCAAGTAAAACACAACAATTTACCCAGTAATTAAGCTGAAACTGTACTGTAAAAGGAAGCCTCGTTTGTTTCCATGGTATTACCAGGTTCTTACCATATAATTTGTAATACATTATTCCCTTTTCCATGCAGTCAACACAAACTTGTACCATGTACGTTCTGCGACGTTACCAAGTAAAACAAGACAATTTACCCAGTAATTAAGATGAAACTGTACTGTAAAAGGAAGCCTTGTTTATTTCCATGGTATTACCATGTTCTTACCATATAATTTGTAATACATTATTCCCTTTTCCATGCAGTCAACACAAACTTGTACCATGTACGTTCTGCGACGTTACCAAGTAAAACACGACAATTTACCCAGTAAGTAAGCTGAAACTGTACTGTAAAAGGAAGCCTAGTTTGTTTCCATGGTATTACCAGGCTCTTACCATATAAGTTGTAACTGGTTTTTCCCTTTTCCATGCAATCAACACAAACCATATATGTTCTGCAACATCGGTCACCAGTAGTTAAGCACTTTAATTGTTGTTATAAAACCCCAAAGCACTGTTGATGAAAGGCATATTAAAATTAAACAAAATCAAAGGCTTATCTTTCAAACAATGCATATCTCACAAACAGGCACTGAACACTGAAGAAATCAGACTTTTTTAGTGTTCATCCTTTTTTAAACTAATAAACAAAATAATCTTTGAGTTCTACATGTTCTAGAAATGTTAATTAATTGACAGTCCTAATGTTTATTTTCTTGTCCTCTGATTCTTTATTACAGTATGGAAGGGGAGATTTGGAGGTACCTGGTCAGGTCTTGGTCAGCCTTCAAATCCCAGATGTGGAGACTGCAGGTGGTCACTTGCCATAACAATGTCATGTGTTTTATGAAAACACCATCAGTAACATTTAAATTGAGTTGATGTGGACGGCTCTTTTTTTTGTCAGATTTCTTCAGTGTTCAGTGCCTGTTAGTGAGATATGCATTGTTTGAAAGATAAGCCTTTGATTTTGTATAATTTTAATATGCCTTTCATCAACAGTGGTTTGGGGTTTTATAACAACAATTAAAGTGCTTAACTACTGGTGAACGATGTTGCAGAACATATATGGTTTGTGTTGATTGCATGGAAAAGGGAATAACCAGTTACAACTTATATGGTAAGAGCCTGGTAATACCATGGAAACAAACTAGGCTTCCTTTTACAGTACAGTTTCAGCTTACTTACTGGGTAAATTGTCGTGTTTTACTTGGTAACGTCGCAGAACGTACATGGTACAAGTTTGTGTTGACTGCATGGAAAAGGGAATAATGTATTACAAATTATATGGTAAGAACCTGGTAATACCATGGAAATAAACTAGGCTTCCTTTTACAGTACAGTTTCAGCTTAATTACTGGGTAAATGGTCGTGTTTTACTTGGTAACGTCGCAGAACGTACATGGTACAAGTTTGTGTTGACTGCATGGAAAAGGGAATAATGTATTACAACTTATATGGTAAGAACCTGGTAATACCATGGAAACAAACAAGGCTTCCTTTTAAAGTACAGTTTCAGCTTAATTACTGGGTAAATTGTCGTGTTTTACTTGGTAACGTCGCAGAACGTACATGGTACAAGTTTGTGTTGACTGCATGGAAAAGGGAATAATGTATTAGAAATGATATGGTAAGAACCTGGTAATACCATGGAAACAAACGAGGCTTCCTTTTACAGTACAGTTTCAGCTTAATTATTGGGTAAATTGTCGTGTTTTACTTGGTAACGTCGCAGAACGTACATGGTACAAGTTTGTGTTGACTGCATGGAAAAGGGAATAATGTATTACAAATTATATGGTAAGAACCTGGTAGTACCATGGAAACAAACAAGGCTTCCTTTTACAGTACAGTTTCAGCTTAATTACTGGGTAAATTGTCGTGTTTTACTTGGTAACGTCGCAGAACGTACATGGTACAAGTTTGTCTTGACTGCATGGAAGAGGGAATAATGTATTACAAATTATATGGTAAGAACCTGGTAATACCATGGAAATAAACAAGGCTTCCTTTTACAGTACAGTTTCAGCTTAATTACTGGGTAAATTGGTGTGTTTTACTTGGTAATGTCGCAGAACGTACATGGTACAAGTTTGTCTTGACTGCATGGATAATGGAATGTATCTATTATAAATTATATGGTAATACCATGGAAACAAACGGCTTTGTACCCAGTATTTAAGAAGATGTACCATAACACTAGAGGAAAACTGTTCCTGCAGAGGTTGCTACCAGGTAAGTAATTCCATAGTGGTAAATCTAATAAACCCTTTCTAAATGGGTGCAGCTACGAATAATAACTAAGAAAAAGTATTTTATTGGAAAGCACTATGCTAATTTCTAGATAGTACATCATTAAACTTGGGCTGTTAACAACATAAACCTTGGATAATAGGTGTTTATAAGAATTGGTTTCCTAATTTCCTAGGAAGTACACAATATCTGAGTTATTACCAACCTAAAACAGTTACAACTACACGCTACTTAGTTGAGTTGATGGGTAATAGTGGAGGTTTTACTTAGTACTTCAGCTGTAATTCCTCTGTATTTACCTTCTTATTACCAGTGGTAATTACACAGTAATACACTATAATTTACCGGATAATTCCTCTGTATATACCTTCTTATTACCAGTGGTAATTACCCAGTAATACACTATGATTTATCATGTATTTGCTGGGTAACTACCTCTGTATTTACCTTCTTATTACCAGTGGTAATTACCCAGTAATACACTATGATTTACCATGCATGTACCGGGTAAATACCTAGTAATTAGGGGACTGTAAAAGGAAGGGTTACCAAATAAATCGATGGTTATAACAGAGCAAAGCTAACGGCTAACACACCAAAAAACAAACAATAACAGAGCAATGAGGCCAACGAGTGCTGGGAGCGGGAGCGAGCACACTGCCCTCACCAACAAACGCCGACACGCAACTCTTTTTCTTGCTTAGAATTATGAGCTAGCCACAGCCTCTGGAGGACGGGCTTCCTGTGGTCGGAGCCGCGGGGAAGGTCACGAGGCTGCACGTAGCCAGCTGAAAATGTCCTTCCTTTCTCTAAACAAAGGTTTAATACGTTAACTGCGCAGCGAGAAGATGTAAAGGAACAGATCCTCTGACGACACCGGGAGATATAGCCTTCCTGGTGTCCCGTTGGGGTCTCAGGTGACTTTGTTGGTACTAGGTACTCGAAATGCGCATGCACGAGGTGCTTTAAGCACCGCCGCTTGCGGTCAGTAGGGATGAAATAGGACTAAAAGAGATATCTATTTGTCAAGACATTATGTATGTTGCCTCAAAAGGTCGGAGCCAGACACCCAAATCATTATGTCTTGGTCTAAGAATTCGCCAATTAACAGGTTTCTCACAAGTTGTGTCACTGCTGAGTGGACTAGGACATTGTGCTTCATGGGACACAGTTGTCAGTCTAGACACTAGCCATGCTCAACTACAACTACTAGAGGGCAGAGACAAAATCCTGGTTGGATTCTCGAAGAAGACTCCAACCATACTGGTGTGGGACAATATTGACTTTTGGGAGGAGACAGTGGAACCACTCACCATACAAATGGCATTATGCTGCAAAGTTCTGTCGCTGAACCTGTGTCAAGAACAAACAACCACTGCAGAAGGAAGTGGAAAGACGAAGACTTGACAAAGCGTCTAGTGATAAGACTAAGCGAGTTTCACACATGCATGTAATACCTCGGTATTCTAAGAAAAAGGTTTGGAGATGCAGGACTGCAAGACATACTCATAGAGTCTGAAATGGTTGCCCCAGGATCCAAAAATGGTGTGATCAGTGGTCATCACTACAACTGCAGCATGAGGGCACACAAACTTATGTGTGAGAGTCTGCAACGCACCAGAGTTAACACCTTCTTAGACTCTTTGCCACCAGTGGAGAGAGATGAGTGTTTGGATTTCATTAATGAGATCAAATGTGCATTCCCAGAGAGAACAATGGATCTCATGGGTGCAAACGAGAAAATTGACAAAATGTGTTCAAACTATGCAGACTTTGTGCACAAAGCCCACTGTTTGCCTTCTGGAGTTCATGCATCGACATGGTGCAAATACTCGACATGGAGCAACGGGCAACTTCACCTGTCAACAGTGCGCTTGATGATGGCATGTTTTTTTGCTTACGATCGTGTGAATTATGCTAGGTATCTACCTTCATACTGGCTGGAAATGGTCAATTTGCCTGTAACACATCACACTTCTTGCCACAATGACCTCAGCGTTAAAGGCCAGTGGACTGTCCAACGCCAAAGTGTCCATGGATTTGCTTCGATTGCCTGTGATCAGGCTATTGAGCAAACATGCAACAGAGATTCCAAGACAAAAGGTGGTTGGACAAGGACACACACATACACACACGCGCATCCGCATTCATTCATTCTTTTTAACATTCACTCGCGGTAAAACAATGTTTTCTCACGATCAAATAC
Source organism: Gadus chalcogrammus (assembly GCF_026213295.1). NCBI lineage: Eukaryota > Metazoa > Chordata > Actinopteri > Gadiformes > Gadidae > Gadus > Gadus chalcogrammus. Next base: position 22,010,121 of record NC_079429.1, on the reverse strand, counting down.
TCATCAATCAAGATCATTCCCTAATTTACCGAAGCGTGGCGCAGGAGGGAGAAGCACGCTCTGCCCCAGTTGCAAACTAGCAACTACACATGCGCCAGTGATTAAGTAAATTGCGCCGGATGCAAGATAGGGCCCACAGTGACCTTCCCCTTCAAAACTTAATCAGTTAATTCCCTAATCAAAATGTGAGTTTTTGCCAAATTTGAGAAAAATGCCTCAGAGTATTCTTTTTTTTAAGTTCAATACTAAAAATAAAAACAAAACATGAGGTTACAGTGCACTTGACCTTTAAAATAAAATCAGTTTGTCCTCATGGAAACCCTGATCGAAATGGCAAAACGGGCCGCTTATTTCAATGAAATGGAACTCCAGGTTCTCCTGGAGAGCTATGATGAGGAGAAGGACATTATCACAAGAAAAGGGAACACTAAAGCCTCTGCAACCTGGAGAACAAAAGCCTGGCAGCAGATTGCTGACCACGTAAATGTGTCAGTTACATGTCAAAAGCATGATCCTTAATATTTGAGCCATTAATCTATTAATATCCCAGTTAAGCATTCTTAACGTTCCTACCACATCAACCTTTTCTTCTAAAAAAAATATGTTCTCCGATGGCTCCCAAGCGGTCAGCGGATCAAGAGAAAATGAAGTATAAAAACATACAAACTGGTAAGCTTTTCCCACCATTGTATTGGTATGAATTGAAATAAGCCCTTTTTTTTAAGCCAATCGTAAAAAGGCCGACAGTCGGCAGACTGGATCTGCCCCTCAAATTGTCTTGACCCCGCTGGAGGAGCTGTTAATAGACACAAATTCAGGGCGCCTTAGCATGGAGGGGGTACCTCCTCAGAGAGTCAGGGGCCATTTGAGGGTACCCCACTGGTTGAATGTAGGTTGTGTTTTTCTTGTACTTCTTGATACTTTCTTGATTTTGTTTGCCTTCGAAGTAACACATGCAAACCGTGTGCGTGCCACAGCGCGTATGTTCCAAATGTTTTTTTTTGGTAACTGGGTAGAAAACCTAAAGTGACAATTCATCAACTTCACAGATCAAGACAGATTAGCGCTTGTAATGAAGCCGCCGGCTACGATCGAACATTCTCCAGTGGATGTAAGTCCGTTAGGACTATTTTATACTTTCTGTTGTAAGTGCCTCTCGGTATAGTACTCAGCAAATATTGCTCTTTGTATGATAGGAGACCGATGAAAATCTTGTTCCGGACGTGGATGGGTCATCTGAAAGTACTGAGATGTGCTCAGCATCTTCAACATTATAGATAAAACTACCATTTGCAAAAAACGGAGGGCTACGCAAATAGTCTGGAGGGAACTGAGGCCAGGAATGGTAGTGTTGGCTATGTAAGGCTGGAGAAGGCTATTTAAATGTATTAAAGATTTGCGCGAGAATCTACTGTATATCTCTCCAGCAAAAAGTCCTCCGATATGCCAAGATGTCGAGCCATGGTCTTATTAATCGCTCCTGGTGGATTGCACGAATAATTTGCGCTCTGATATCAACAGGCCTATCATCAAAAGGGCATGCCATTGTGAACACATGATATCTGCGGTGAATGCGGGTTTAAATACCCAAAACAGGGTTATTTTCCAAACTTAACCTGCGCAAAACCTGCTCATACCAGGTTTGATTCAGAGCATATGTTTCTATAGTAACTAACATACCGTATTCATTTTGGAACGGAAAACATAGGGTTACCGCAAACCCTGGGTTAACTTACCCGGTTATGTGATAAAACAGCTTTGTGGAATACCCCACTGCTGTGACATCAACACATTGTTTTGTTCAGGTTAATATTGTTTGATACCATTTTGTGTACAGATTCTGAACTGTAATGCATATTTTGTTGTATTGTACATTTTTCGGCATTATCCCATATTTTCATGGATGTCAGCATTTTGGGCCAAAGTGTTCTTTATTTTATTTTATTTTTTATTTCCTCTTGTAACACAGACACTACTGAGGGGTGTTCCACGAACGGAGGTTTAACAAACACTGAGTTAACGCTGAACTCTAGGTTGATTAACCCTGTGCCGACCAACCCAGAGTTTTCAGTTCCACAGCAGCGGTTATGCATTAGTTCAATCATCTCGGGGTTGGTTAACACAGGGTTGTGTGCGTCCACGCCAAACCTAAAAAGACGTGATGTATGGATCATGGAAACCCTGATCGATATGGCGAAACGGGCCGCTTATTTCAATGAAATGGAACTCCAGGTTCTCCTGGAGAGCTATGACGAGGAGAAGGACATTATCACAAGAAAAGGGAACGCTAAAGCCTCTGCAACCCGGAGAACCAAAGCCTGGCAGCGGATCGCTGACCGCGTAAATGCGTTTGTTACACGTCAAAAGCATGATCCTTAATATTTGAGCCATGAATATATAAATATCCCAGTTAAGCATTCTTAAAGATCCTACCACATAACCCCTTTCTTCTAAAAAAATATGTACTCCGATTGCTTCCAAGCGGTCAGAGGATCAAGTATAAAAATGAAGCATAAAAACCTTACAAACCGGTAAGCTTTTCCCACTATCGTATTGGTATAAATTTAAATAAGCCATTTTTTTAAGCCAATCGTGAAAATGCCGACAGTCGGCAGACTGGATCTGGCCCTCAAATGGTCTTGACCCCGGTGGAGGAGCTGTTAATAAACATAAATTCAGGGCGCCCTAGCATGGAGGGGGTACCTGGAGGTACCTACCACCTCAGAGAGTCAGGGGCCATACCCCACAATTCATCAACTTCACAGATCAAGATGGATCAGTGCTTGTAATGAAGCCGCCGGCTACGATCGAACATTCTCCAGTGGATGCAAGTCCGTTAGGACTATTTTATGCTTTATGTTGTAGCCTAAATGCCTCTCGGCATAGTCCTCAGACAATATTGCTCTTTGTATGATAGGAGGCCGATACAAATCTTGGATGGGTCATCTGAAACGACTGAGATGTGCTCAGCATCTCCAACATTATAGTCTAGATAAAACTACCATTTGAAAAAAACGGAGGGCTACGCAAATAGTCTGGAGTGAACTGAGGCCAGGTCCTCGATTGGTAGTGTTGGCTATGCAAGGCTATTTAAATATATCAAAGATTTGCGCGAGAATCTATATCTCTCCACTCCAGCAAAAAGTCATCCGATATGCCAAGATGTCGAGCCGTGGTCTTATCAATCGCTCCCGGTGGATTGCACGTATAATTTGCGTGCCGATATCAGCAGTTCTCTCATCAAAAGGGCATGCCATTGTGAACACATGAAATCTGCGGTGAACGCCGGTTGAAATACCCAAAACCGGGTTATGTTTCAAACTTAACCTGCGCAAAACCTGGTCCGACCAGGTTTGATTCAGAGCATATGTTTCTGTAGCAACTAACATACCGTGATCCTTTTGGAACGGAAAACCTAGGGTTACCGCAAACCCTGGGTTAACTTACCCAGTTATGTGATAAAAAGGCTTTGTGGAATACCCCTCTGGACTTTTAAATGTATAAAACATCATTGTTTAGCAAAATGTACCATGTGTATGTTCAATTTTATAGGTTGCTATTCACTTAAGTTGAAGTTTTCTTTTCTTTTTTTTGTCTATTTCATGGTATAAATTCAAATTTAAGTATACCTATGCAAAAATACTTAAATACTTAAGGTGGTTTTAAGGCTTTGTAATCACACACACACACACACACACACACACACATGTGGCGCTCGCACCGTCGTGTCTCATTGGCGGGCCAAATTCTCTGGGCGGGCAAGGCAGAGAAAGGGGAGGAGCTTAGATCCTTTATGACGACATATGGGACCACATTCCAAATCAGCTCCTCGGATCTGCAGGAGGCGGAGGTGCCTAAGCGCTTCCCGGCAACAATCCCTTTCTCCTCCATGTCGCGGTTCAATCTACTTCAGATTGATGTGGACGTGGAAGAACCAGGAACGTCGGAGAACCCAACGCGGTCATTTGAGATTCATAATATCGGCTCACACAGCTTTTGGCCGTGATAATATATATTATATGATATAGATATCGATGTATAATATGATATTATTTAGATATAGAGCTCCAGGACTCCCGTGTCTTCTAGAATATTTACAGAACACGGCTAAAGGCTGTGTACGCCTCGCCATTGCGATACATCCACTGTAAACTAGGGGTGAAACGGATCAGTGTGTCCACGGTTCGGTTCAGATAACCGTTTTGGGCCTCGGTTTCGGATAGGGTTCGGATTAGGATCATGTCCGTGGTAGTAAAAAGGCGGACTTTTTTTTGACGGAGGGTTTGGGGGAGAAACACAAAAATGAATGAGACCCACAGGCTATTTGCAATGTGTTAATTGACTGCAATCAGACAACTTGCAAGGCTTTTTTGTGCAATAAATGTTCCCCTAAATGCATTTGAAAACATGGTGCACTGACACATGTAAGGGATAACGGCCGACGAGGCTTAGAACTCTGGCGACGAGCGCAGCATGAAGCCAGAGTTGCCTCTACCTGTCCATTATTTCCATCAAACCGGTCGACCTCGAAGGCCGTTATCCCGTTTATCACCCGTTTGTATTTATCTCCCGTATATTTAGAATATAATTGTACCAATTACTTTCTTTAAATTTAGGAATCGTGCGCTTGAACTTCAGAAAACAACCTATTACAGCTACCTCATTGGCTCGGGCAGCACTGGAGAGAATGCATTCCGCTGGGTCCTAAACACCCTTTTGTATCGGACGTAGGCTACAGTAGGCAAAATACGCTACACAAGGCAATGCCTTCATGAAACCGAAATCCGCGGATCTCCAGAATGCTCCGAACTGTGGTAAACGAACCGAACGGATTCGGATACAATTCGAATCCGCTGCAGGCCTACTGTAAACAGAGCGCACGGTACCGTGGCTGCGAGCTGCTCAGGGCCACACCCCCACCCTCCTCCTTGACCCGCCTCGCTCCTCCTCATTTGCATTATAGCTACAGACACCAAAACAGCGCATTTGGGGGAAGCTCAATGTGCGACTGGCTCGGAGTGGCTGTAACTCTGCACCACGGCTGAATTTCGGGAACGTCTTTGAATACTGTTAGTGGCCCACTAATACCTATATTAAAGCATCCATAAAATAGCATGTCATGGGACCTTTAAGGAATGTGTCAGAAACACACTCCACAACCAGGCCCTCACCCACAGCGAGCTACACCCAGAAAAATGTCCCTTTAGCCAGCTTGCCTCTGTCCAACACACAACTACATCAGGCAAAAATCGAATTATAAGAAAACAGAAGGATAACTATTTGTTACATTGGAAAGAGACCACTTCTTCTTGTCCCTTAACAGCGGACAAAGCCTGGCCATCGAGAAGGGACGCAACAGACAGACCAGGCTCCCAAGAGAAGACAGGGCTCCCACTGCACACAAAACCAACTGGAAACTGAGCTGCACTTTCTGTCTTCCTCCCAGTCAGACCATAGGCTAACAAACTACCATATCAGTTGGGAGAAGTACAACAATGTGCGATCACAGCAGTCAGATTTGTCACCTGTTGTGATGATAGAAGGACCTCAAACTCCCCTTAAACAGACTCATCCAACAGTGATTGCACTATTGCACATGTCCCCCATATTGTAAATACTGTGTATTTAGAGTGTATCTTTCATTTATCTGTCTATAGGAGACACTGGAATTTGTATAATACCCAACATTTTCAGAAATTGTAAAATATCTGATCTGTCAATATATATATATTTTATTTAACGTTTTATACTTTGACCTCCTAATTGTTCATCTGCTTTAGCAATGTTAATGTTTGTTTCTCATGCTAATAAAGCTTTTTTGAATTGAATTGAATTGAGATACAGAGTGAGAGAGAGTAGGACAGAAATAGAGAGAGGGATAGAAAGTGAGACAGAGAGATAGTGAGATTGGGAGAAAGTGAGACAAAGAGATTGAGAGCGAGAGTGAGATTGATACAGAGAGAGTGAGAAAGAGGGAGAGAGAGTGAGAGAGAGATTGAGAGAGAGAAAGATAGCAAGAGAGTGAGAATGGTTGAGGAAGGGAAGGAGGAGGAAGAGGAGTAGGAGGTAGAAGAGGAGAAGGAGGTTGAGGAAGAGGAGATGGTTGAGGAATAGCAGGAGCAGGACGGGTAGGAGGCGGAGGAGGAAAGGAAGAGGAGGTGGAGGAGTGAGAGGAGGAGGAGAAGGGAGGGGAGGGGGAGGAAGAGGGGGTTGAAGAAGAGGAGGAAGATGAGGAGGAGGAGGACAAGGAGGAGGAAGAGGTGGAGGAGGAAGAGGAGCTGGAGGAAGAGGGGGAGAAGGAGGAAGAGGAGGAGTTGGAGGAAGAGGAGGAGGGGATCTCTTGGCACCGCTGAAGGTGAGAGGGGTGTGGGGGGGGTGTAATGCTAGCCTCTGTTATCCTCCAAACAGAGACATTGAGGCAGATTAGATGCTGGCAGTATGTGACAGGCGTCCACGCTTTAGAAGTTGTATTTACTATCAATATTATGGGTGACACCGGAACATTGTCTTGTGTGTGTGTGTGTGTCTGTCTGTGTATGGATGAAAAGAATGTGAAAAAACACATTTATGTGTGTGTTTTTGGTACATAAAGTTATTGGAATCTGTCCGTGTATGTATGTGTGTGTTTGTGTTACCATATGTGTGTTTGAGTTTGTGCATGCCAGTGTGTGTATGTCTGTGGGAGTGTGTGTGGTATGTGTGTGCATGTGTGTTTGTTTGCTAGCCTTTGTCTGTGTATATTTGTGTGTTGTGTGTGTGCATTTATTTGTGTGTGCGGGTTTGTGCCTGAAAGCATGTTTGTGTGTCTATTTGTGCATGTGTGTGTTTGCAAGCCCCATCGACGCTCTGACCCCCGTCCCCTCAGAGTGACAGCCCTGCATAAGAGGCGGGACTTATAAAGTAACACTGTTTGGGAGACCTGAGTTCTGACGATCTTCACAGCTGCTGCTCCGCCACGGGTAAGTTCAGCTTCACTAACAGGTAGAGACTGCTGTCACTAACAGGTAGAGACTGTTGTCACTAACGGGTAGAGACTGCTGTCACTAACAGTTAGAGACTGTTGTCACTAATGGGTAGAGACTGCTGTCACTAACGGGTATAGACTGTTGTCACTAACGGGAAGAGAATGTTGTCAATAACAGGTAGATAATTTCACTAACCGGTAGAGAATGCTGTCACTAACAGGTAGAGACTGTTGTCACTAACGGGTAGAGACTGCTGTCACTAACAGTTAGAGACTGTTGTCACTAATGGGTAGAGAATGCTGTCACTAACAGGTAGAGACTGTTGTCACTAACGGGTAGAGACTGCTGTCAGTAATGGGTAGAGACTTCTGTCACTAATGGGATTTGACAAATAAGACATGGGTCTTATTTGGTAGCAAACTGTTCTGGATCTTCGACATGTGTAAATAGGACTAAATTTTAGACAAAAGATAAATGCAGTACCACCACTGTGAAATAAAAGTATAACAAGCTTAGCCTTGATAACCTTATACTGTGTTCTGACATGCACCTAATACACAAAATAATTCATAATGCTGCTCCACCACCTTTGAAAAAATGTGTCCAACCATGTGCTGAATGAACAGGCAGAGCTACTAGATCCTTCACAAGGTGAGATTGTAGCCTCCAAAATTGGAGCGCTGTATTTGCACAACCAGCCTTCTCCTTTACAGCAACTAAAGCATGGAACACTCTCCCAAACAATCGAAAAGAAATTACAGAAATTGGTGCTTTCTCACGTGAGGGAAAAAATAAAGGATATTAGGTAATCAGTCTTTTCAGCATTAATCAGCACTAATCATCATTCTTTACTCAGTTATTCTGCATATGGCAATAACTTCTATGATACTTATTGATTATATGCAGTGTGTGTGTGTGTGTGTGTGTGTGTGTGTGTGTGTGTGTGTGTGTGTGTGTGTGTGTGTGTGTGTGTGTGTGTGTGTGTGTGTGTGTGTGTGTGTGTGTGTGTGTGTGTGAGTCTGTGTGTGTGGGCATGCATGTTTTATTCTATTGCTCTTACCTGCCCAGGGAGTGCAGATGGAAATTACCTTTTGGCTAGAATCTGGTACAGAACATCTTTTTGCACTACGTAACTAATGTATCTTGTACATGTTCCCTGAAACAATTAAACTAAATAAACTAATATAAACTAACGGGTAGAGACTACTGCACAAACTTGTAGAGACTGTTGTCACTAACATGCAGAGAAAACTGTCACTAACAGGTAGAGACTGCAGTATCTAACAGGTAGAGAAAGCTGTCACTAACAGGTTGAGACTTTTATCACTAACATATAGATGTTGTCACTGACAGGTAGAGACTGTTGTCACTAACAGGTAGAGACTGCAGTCACTAACAGGTAGAGACTGTTGTCACTAACAGCTAGAGACTGTTGTGACTTACATGTAGAGAAAACTGTCACTAACAGGTAGAGACTGCAGTCACTAACAGGTAGAGAAAGCTGTCACTAACAGGTTGAGACTTTTATCACCAACATATAGATGTTGTCACTGACAGGTAGAGACTGTTGTCACTGACAGGTAGAGACTGTTGTCACTAACAGGTAGAGACTACAGTCACCAACAGGTAGAGACTGTTGTCACTAAAATGTAGAGAAAACTGTCACTAACAGGTAGAGACTGCAGTCACTAACAGGTAGAGAATGCTGTCACTAACAGGTTGAGACTTTTATCACTAACATATAGATGTTGTCACTAACTGGTAGAGACTGTTGTCATTAACAGGTAGATGTTGTCACTAATAGGTAGATGTTTTCACTAACAGGTATATGCTGTCACTAACAGATAGCGACTGCTGTCACTAACAGGTAGAGACTGCTGTCACTTACAGGTAGAGACTGCTGTCGCTAAAAGTCAAAGTCAAAGTGAACTCTATTGTCAGACCGACCGTTCAACAAGTTACATATAGGACCGAAAATCCGTTTCCCCATACTCCAAATGTGCCAATAGTATATTTACCACAACATATATAATATAACATAATAACATAATAGTGCAAAAAGACAACAAATAAAATAATATGCAATATACTGCATATTTCCAATTAGATAAATGTTTATTTATTTCAGATGAATAGGCTGTTTAGGTGCTATTAATAACTCAAGTTTGTAAATGACATTATTTGAAGGCTGAAGTCAGACATCTGACATTACTATACACATGCATGCTCATAATATTACACACACAAATATGATGGTCTTTAATGACTGAAAGTAAATATGAATGCATGGGTCATAATAGAAACACATTCATCAACAGACACGCAAACAGACAGCCACACACACACACACACACACAGCCCCTCTAGTTTGCCAAAGAATGTGTTCTGTTATGAGAGACAACTTCTACGCCCACATCCAGCAAACGGTTATTCTGATGGACTTCGGCACAATTATCAAATAGTGAACATTTTCAAAACAACATGTACAAACCTCCAAACAAAGTGGTTATTAACAACACATTTTATAATGTCATCATTTTAAACAATTTCGCCTTCACAATTACTAATTACATACATCCAGCTGATCAACACTCAGGGCCCTATTTTTCCCACTTGCGTTTTCTGAAACGCAAGTGGGAAGCGCAAAGCGCAAGTAGCTTTGTGGGCGGTTCTACGGCGCTATCGCTATTTTACAGGCGGATAAATGACGCTTGCCTCGCGGCGCAAGTGTCAAATGGGTTGGTCTGAAGCAGCCTAATTACCCGTAGGTGTGGTTTGGGCGTAACGTGCAACAAACCAATGAGAGTGCCAGCTCCCATCCCCTTTAAGAGCCATGAGCGCATTTGAATCGGACGAGTTGATATTTTGACAGCGCGTCTGCAGTCTCCGATGAGACAGATGCACATGAATTTCAAACTGCAAATGGCTTAGTTTATTGCCAAATAATATGGCCTAATTCACACATGGAATAAGGGGGTTTCTTCCACAACCTCAGAAATACTGAGTACTCAAATAAATGTCGGCAAAGAAAACGTATGATAGGCTATAACATAGGCTATGATATGCGGTAACTGTGGTTCTATTTAATGATATACGCAATACATTATAAACATTGTTTCTTATCAGTATTGTATGCTATCCTAATATGCATTTGTAATAGACATTGCCATTGATTGTATTATGCGTTACGTTTTTAGTTTGCCCAAGTGAAGGAGTTCAAGTACCTCGGGGTCTTGTTCGCGAGTGAGGGAACTATGGAGCGTGAGATTGGCCGGAGAATCGGAGCAGCGGGGGCGGTATTGCGTTCGCTTTACCGCACCGTTGTTACGAAAAGAGAGCTGAGCCGCAAGGCAAAGCTCTCGATCTACCGGTCGATCTTCGTTCCTATCCTCACCTATGGTCATGAGGGTTGGGTGATGACCGAAAGGACGAGATCGCGGGTACAAGCGGCCGAGATGAGTTTTCTCAGAAGGGTGGCTGGCGTCTCCCTTTTTAGGGATAGGGTGAGAAGCTCAGCCATCCGTGAGGAACTCGGATTAGAGCCGCTGCTCCTTTACTTAGAAAGGAGTCAGCTGAGGTGGTTCGGGCATCTGGTAACGATGCCCACTGGGCGCCTTCCTTGGGAGGTGTTTCAGGCACGTCCAGTGGGGAGGAGACCTCGGGGAAGACCCAGGACTAGGTGGAGAGATTATATCTCAACACTGGCCTGGGAACGCCTCGGGATCCCCCCGTCAGAGCTGGTCAATGTGGCCCGGGAAAGGGAAGTCTGGGGCCCCCTGCTTGAGCTGCTCCCCCCGCGACCCGACCCCGGATAAGAGAACGAAGATGAGATGATGATGCTAGTGTAGCGGGTAAAAGTCAGCCGCAGGTTCGATATTCGCTGGATATTCGGTTTTCATTTACCCCGCAATCAGCTTAATCAACCCAATTGCAATTCATTACGGCTGTAGTTTGTTGAGGACAGCATGGGACACCGTATCAACAAAAATCACAGTGACATGTTGCTCCTATCGATATCTGTGCGAGAAAAGCTCTTAAATCAACATCCTGGCTGCTGTCTGTTTTAGGGACCGTCTACAAATTACACCCCACAGACTGGTGGCATAAACATTACCATGGAATTGTTTCAGGAAAGTAATCACGACAAATCACTTGAAACATATTTTCTCATTCTGATTGCTATGGGTCATTATTTGTTGATATTTTGCATAATAGTGGAACAGGATGAAATTAATAGCTAAAATATTCACCAAAAATCAATAAAACTACATTTACTCATTCTGATTGCTGCAGTACTTGCCAATGGTGGGCTTTTACTTAGTACGGGTCATTATTTGTTGATATTTTGCAAAATAGTGAAACACAATGCAATTAATAGTTTAAAATATTCACCAAAAATCAATAAAAGTAAATTTTCTCATTCTGATTGCTGTAGTACTTGCCAATGGTTGGCTTTTACTTAGGCTACTACGTGTCATTAATTGTTGACATTTTGCATTATAGCGAATGAGGATGCAATTAATAGTTTCAAATATTCACCAAAAATCTATGGAAATACATTTTCGCATTCTGATTGCTGTAGTACTTGCCGATGGTGGGCTTTTACTTACTACGGGTCATTATTTGTTCATATTTTACATAATAGTGAAACAGGATGCAATTAATAGTTTGAAATATTCACCAAAATGTTTTTTACTATATGAACTAATACTGACCCGTAGTAAGTAAAAGCCCACCATTGGCAAGTACTACAGCAATCAGAATGAGAAAATGTAGTTTTATTGATTTTTGGTGAATATTTTAAACTATTAATTGCATCCTGTTTCACTATTATGTAAAATATGAACAAATAATGACGCGTAGTAAGTAAAAGCCCACCATCGGCAAGTACTACAGCAATCAGAATGCGAAAATGTATATCCATTGATTTTTGGTGAATATTTGAAACTATTAATTGCATCCTGTTTCACTATTATGTAAAATATGAACAAATAATGACCCGTAGTAAGTAAAAGCCCACCATTGGCAAGTACTTCAGCAATCAGAATGAGAAAATGTAGTTTTATTGATTTTTGGTGAAAATTTAAACTATTAATTGTATCCTGTTTCACTATTATGTAAAATATGAACAAATAATGACCCGTAGTAAGTAAAATCCCACCATCGGCAAGTACTACAGCAATCAGAATGAGAAAATGTAGTTTTATTGATTTTTGGTGAATATTTAAAAATATCAATTGCATCCTCATTCGCTATAATACAAAATGTCATCAAATAATGACTCGTAGTAAATAAAAGCCCACCATTGGCAAGTACTACAGCAATCAGAATGAGAATATGTGTTTTGATTGATTATTGGTGATTTCTTTCCTGAAACAATTCCATGGTAACGTCTATGTCACCAGTCCGTGGGGTGTAATTTGTGGACGGTCCCTAAAACAGATTGCAGCCGGACCGTAGATTACAGCACTGTTCTTGCACAGATATCGATAGCAACAACTAATTTCGGTGTGATTTTTTGTCAATACGCTGTCCTATAGCCTACTGTCCTCAACATACTACACCCGTAATATAGTGCAATTGTGTTGATGAAGCCGATTGCGGGATGAATCCGATTGCAAAACTGAATATCCGGCGAATATCCAACCTGCTGCTAACTTTTACCCGCTTGAGAAGCGTTTAGTTTGCGTGCGTTTAAACAGAGCACACACGCGCGCCCGCATTCATTCATTCCTTTTAACACTCACTCGCGGTAAAACAATGTTTTTCACGATCAAATAGGCCTACTCATCAATCCTAAAAGTTATGGGCATGTAGGCCTACACGATGTCTGTGTCAAGAAAATATGTGTTTGCTGTACGGTGTTTGCAGATGCATTGATTTAAAAGTACAACTTATTACCGCTGCATCAGCTGTTCTTTCCCAAATAATTTACCAAGAATGTGCGGGTAGATGAGAGAAGCAAAGTGTATGCGCGAGGTGCACAAGCAATCCGTATGCATCGCATGCGCATGTATGCATGCGCCCTTAAAATAGCATCTGAACAACGTGCCACTGACTTTAAACCAGGTATTTCCTGGTCAGTAGCGCAATGGTATTCAGAGACGGCAAAATACCGTCTCTGAAAACACGCCTCCTCCTTCCGCCGAACCGCCCCTTGGGGCGCATGATCAATCCCTAATTTACCGGCGAGTGGCGCTGGTGGGAAAAGAACGCTCTGCGCCAGTTGTAAACTAGCAACGACACATGCGCCAGTGACCAAGTCACTTGCGCCGGATGCAAGATAGGGCCCTCAGTATGTTGCTTCTCAGTCAATCTGGCATATATAGCATGAGCAGGGACGGCTGGTATAAATGGGCTAACAGGGCTAAGCCCTTTTACAGTAAAAATGAAAAAATATTATTATAAACCTTAGAACATTTTGTTTTAAATTTTGGTAGAACCTAAAGCAGCAACTGCACCAAAAAGTGACAGAAAAACCCAGGATACATGATATATCTTGTTTTTTTTCCTGTGAATGGGCTAAATGTATTCAGCCCAAGCGGAGTAGCGTAAGCTTCCATTCAATTTTGATTGACAGGTATCGTGACACGCCCCCTTCATATGCTTCCCATTTGGGCTAAAGTCATTCAGCCGGTCAGAATATGGCCGGTAATAGTGCATTTGTAAGCGGGTCAACAACGTTTCGTATCGATACATTAAAAAAGCATATCTAAATAACCCAACATGACAAGTGTGTAGAGAAAGTGGCCCCCCTCCCAGCTGCATTTCAGCGACAGGCAGTAACAATAAGGTTCTCTAAGGAATCGGAAATGATCAAATTTAATGTTGCATACAACATTGCCAAAGAGGAGTTGCCATTCACCAAATTTAAATCCGAAATTATTCTCATGAAGAAAAATGGATTAAACGTCAACCCGACGTATAGCAATGAGATGGCATGTGCACAATTCATTGCGATAATAGGCGACACCTTAAAGCAAAAGACAGCTGCGGACGTCGGATACGCCACATAGATGTCCTTCATGATTGACGGCGACACAGACGTCTCTACCAAAGAGTGTGTGATCGTCTACAGCCGCATTTTGCGCAAAGGGAGACCGGTCAACATTTTAATTGTCTAATACTTTAATCACAAAAAAAGTTTTATTTTGCTTAATGGTTTAGTTCGAAATGTTCAATTTCAGCTCAGTGAAGCACTTTAAACACCTTATTTTTTCTTTTTATTTATAATTGTGCTTCAAATAAAGACACGCAATTCTCTACACCTTATTCTTGTTTAAAAATCATTCACATTATATGAAAGTTATGAACAGAGATATAAAGGTGACCTCATGGCGTCTGGAGCCCTGTGAAGTAGGCCTATTGATAAATGTAATGCATTCGCAAAATAACCACCAGCCGTCACTGAGCATGAGTCTCATCACGGGGGGAGCCTTTAGTGTCGCCATCCAGCTTTACCGAGTCGCTGTGATTATCATTCACTTCCTTTTGGTATTGATGTGTATTGTGTTGTATTGGGCTGTGTACGTTGTCTGCTTTCTGAGGTGTCAGTCAGTTACTTTGTGTAAATAAACATGCTTTCAGGTAAAACCTTGTCCTTTTGAAATTTGCATCTGAAAGGTATTCAGTTTGATACAGATTCAGTTAGTATGGTTAACTTTCAGTGTCGATTAATAAATGGAATAAGACTGAAATGTGGATACAAGGAACATTTCCAGGGTCAACTGCATCATTGAATACTAAATATTTGGACAATCATTGTTTAAACAATGTCAAAGGAACTTTTCAAGTTAAGGGCATTGACTTTTGATATGAGACATTAACTTTGTTTTGTGCTATTCCATGTTTTGGGTGAGTTTTGACCTTTTTCAGCTGAGCTATGGTTATGTAATTTATATAAATTGTGAGTATTATTTATAGTATTATAATTAGCATACATATATAATGATGATTGTTGCTCATCAAGAAAGTTGAATCCTAAATTAATTAATTGTGCCAAATAAAATGTAGAATGATTATAATTAAGATTCTCACCTTTTTACTTCCGGTCAAGCTGCCTTGAACATCATCGTTAACAAGAAACACCGAATCCAGGTAGGGATCTCCCTCAATGAAATGGGTTTGGATAAAATTCTTATTAACGTGTCAAATGTAGATAGATAGACAGATAGATAGACAGACAGACAGATAGATAGATGGATCCACTGAAAAACTAAATATTTGGATCATCATTGTTTACACGATGTCAAAGGAACTGTTCATTTAAAGGGCATCGACTTTTGATATTAGACGATATCTTTGTTTGGAAGCTTTACATATTTGAGTTATGACCTTTTGCAGCTGAGCAATGGTGTTTTGCTGTAGAATAGAATCTGCTCGGACCTAGAGGGGTTATGAAGATAGATAGTTAGATAGATAGCAATTGGTACACAACAGGACGGTCCCAAACACATACACAGGCTCCAGCTCTACCAACACCCCCCCCCCCCCCCCATTTATTGATGGTCAAAACACCAGCAGCCAGTAGCAAAGAACCACTGTCCGCCCCTCTTGTGGGACATAGACCAGCAGGCCCAGAGGAGCCTGAGGCTGACACCACCCCAACCTGCCAGGAGTGTTCAGCCTGGGACACCTTCACGGCAGCCATGCCCCTTCACAACATGAGCCACGATGACAGCAAGCGTAAATCTCTGGTCCGGCGTCGTTCCGCCGGCTGCTCCACGTTGACACAGAGGACAAAGGACCTTGGGCGACGCCCCGATAAGGGTGCTGCCAAAACACCTGCCGCTCTGTGTGATTGGAGAGGGCAGCCCGGGGTCCAACACAAACCTATCAAACAATCTCTTTGACCTACAAGAGTGGAAAAACACTGGCCGGCACATTGTTCTTCAACTAGACCCAAAATATACGTTTTTCCTCCGCAAGGATCAGAGCTATCCAGGGCTGGGGGCAGGTGTTAGCTGGGCTCTGTGGGTGTCCATTAATCTCCATGCTGCCTTAATGTGCCTTGCCCTATTCTGGCACTCCTCAGTGTCCTGGGAGTAGGGATCCATCCTTCCTCTGTGTGTTCCTTCCTTCCCAATGCTTAAGGGTTAGGGGGTTGTTGTAGACTGTAGACCTGTGAGACCCCTTTGAGAGTGTAACCCCCCACAATCGTCCCATTTGGTCCAAGGTGGACCCAGGGGCTGAGCCAATGAAGGCCCAGGAGCCGCAGCCGTCATTCTGGCAGGAGGTGGGCCGCTGGGGGGGCAGCGAGGAGAGCCCTCAGGCTGGGGGTCCGCCCTCCTCGCACATCTCCTACCTCACCTTCAAGAGCCTGGTGCAGCTGAGACGCACCCTGAACACCGGTCGGGACACACAGGGGGAGAACGGAGGGCTGGAAAGATGGATGGATGAATGACTGGATGGATGGCTGGATGGAAGGACAAATGACTGGATGGATGGCTGGATGGAAGGACGAATGACTGGATGGATGGATGATCAAATTTGTCTAATGGATGCTAGATGAATGGATGGCTGGATTGGTGAACGGATAAACATTAATGGCTGATTGAATAGATGCATGACTGGATGGAAGAAAATAGAACCTGAAATGCTGTCAAATGCAGCAGAAAAAACACTTTAGCCATGAACACCTGAATAAATAAATTAAGAAATTAATGATTAATTAATCACATCTCCTCTACCACATTGAAGTTGTCTGCTAGTATAGTAAGTAAGAGTTTTCCTTGCCATGTGCAGGTGTGGTGATGTTGGACTGTAAGGAGCTGAGTCTGGCCACCATCGCTGAGAAGATGGTGGACGAGTTGGTGAAGAAGAAGGAGATCAGACCTGGAGACCGGGAGGGCGTTCTCAACTCTCTGATCCACAACCCCAGGTAGACCCAGAACCCCAGGTAGAACCCAGGTAGACCCAGAACCCCAGGTAGACCCCAGAACCCCAGGTAGACCCAGAACCCCAGGTAATAATAATAATAATAATACATTTAATTTAGAGGCGCCTTTCAAGACACCCAAGGTCACCTTACAGAGCATATAGTCATCATAAATCGTTTAAAAAACAAGACATTGAGGTAGACCCCAGGAAGACCCACAGGTAGACCCAGAACCCCAGGTAGACCCCAGGTAGACCCAGACCCCAGGTAGACCCCAGGTAGACCCAGAACCCCAGGTAGCTAGGACCCCAGGTAGACCCAGAACCCCAGGTAGACCCAGAACCCCAGGTAGAACCCCAGGTAGACGTAGAACCCCAGGTGGACCCAGAACCCCAGGTAGAACCCAAGGTAGACCCAGAACCCCAGGTAGAACCCTAGGTAGACCCCAGGTAGCTATGAAAGCTAACCATTGCGGACATCGAAGATAACGTCAATATTGAACCTAGAAACACAATGTCAAGCCTAAACGGTTATGTTATTTCTTGGTACACTGGCGTTAAAACTATTAATTGATTGGAAAAAATATTGATAAATCGGGTGTATGTCTCTGAGGACCCCCGTTTATTTGGCTAGAGGCTAGGTGCTTTCTACATATGCAGTGTTTTCCAAGTAAAAGCTAAATGCTAACAACAATGCTTAAACTATGTTTTTCACGCCATGTACATAGTTCTCTGGTTTATTATTCATGATGCATGGGTCGAGGTGGCGTTGACTTTACATAATTCTCTGGTTTATGATTCATGATGCATGGGTCGAGCTGGCGTTGACTGTACATAGTTCTCTGGTTTATGATTCATGATGCATGGGTCGAGCTGGCGTTGACTGTACATAGTTCTCTGGTTTATGATTCATGATGTATGGGTCGAGCTGGCGTTGACTTAACATAGTTCTCCGGTTTAGGTTCTTTAAGTTCTTGTACGATAATTTCAAGGTGAAGTTCTACAGAAATGTAAGATCATTTTATGCATTGTTATTTTGAGGGTTGTTTTATTTTAGCTCATGTACCAAACATCCATTTTCGGTGGTTGTGTTCCTGCACACTGTCTTTAAATGCCTATTTTGTGTGTATTAATGCCATCTCGTTGACGACCCGTTTTCTGCTGTCAGTGTGTTCTTCACATACCTTGTGAGGTTTAGATAGATGAGAGGCTCCTTGTACACCATATAACGTCATAGTTAATAATGATTATTATTAATTATTACCGGTTTTCAGGCAATACATTTTTTGGGTGGGTTTTGGTTGATTGGGCGGTTTTGTGTCTATAGTTGGGCTGGAAATTGGCAATCCGATCTGAACCGCTCAGCTATATTATATCTTTAATGTATTCAAACTTTATCACAGTAGCTATTTGTTTAACTCTTCACTTTATTTGTTTCCAACCATTTACATTTTTTTAAATGGGGTGCATGTTTACATTGTTTACTCCATTTAGACTCAATTCGCTTCACTTGATTTTCTTCACGTCTAAAACTATGCGGCTTATTTTCAACCTCACTTTGCGCTACAGCACTAGCCGCATTTTCTGCAGGAAATGCATTTTCTAGTTTATAACAATTAGGTTAACTCTAGCCATAATAATAGGGATGACAGGAATATAATAAGACAACATCCCTAAGGGACCTCTTCATTGTCCTTTGATTGCATTTTCTCTTTTTGTCACTTGATAACAATCATGTATTTTATTTTCTCTAGCCAGTCAGCAGACCCAGAAAGCCAAGTCCTTACTAAGGGAACAGAGATACACAACATCGCTGTCAAAGAAAAGGTGTGTCACTTGACCGAAGAAATAAGAAAATGTTTCCATTTGTTTCTTTTTTCTTCGGCATGTGCCTGTGGACCCAGGCTCGAGGCTCATCTTGTTATCCACTCTCTATCCTAACTGATCCTGTCCATAAAGTAATTTAATGCCATAAATATTTTATTAAAGATAGATAAAAAACAATAATACCAATATTCTTCCAATGAAGTGGTACACAGCACATTACGAAATGTGAAAGTATCTAAATATTGACGATAATGTTCAACATGAGTCTTTAGTCCTTATATTCCATGGCCTTTGTTATGATATACCAACAAAGATTTTTGTTTTGCCCTCACAAGGTTTAGAATCAGGGGTCTTTTGAAGTACATGGGGGCGAATTCAACCAGTTTGACCAGACAACACACTTCTACTCCCACTGATGTTCAAATACCTGCTGCACAAGGAAACAAAATCGCTCAAAGGCTTAGACTGTGAAAGGGTTGACAAAATACTGATCCAAGGATCCATAATCAGGCCTGTGAGGGTGTGTGCTCAGTCAACTCATCTCCATTATCTGGTTTCATCAGAGCGACGCGGCTGAAAGCGTGGAGGCCTCCATGGTGCTAGTAGGTAGGTGATGGTTGTTTCACAGATGTTATTTTGAATTAACAGCAGAAAGGACAATGAATCATGCAACATATGAGTACACTAAGACAACAATAAGATTAATAAAATAGCTACAAATAATAATAGAAAATATAATTTAAAAAGAAAACGCAAGTGTATGAGAATTGCTCCTACAAAGTCCTTGGAAACATTAAATGCATCCATTTTCATTTCATCCTCTGCATCGTTTTAACCCTATAATAGTTGACCGAATTTGCTAGAACCAACCAAGTATCAACTTTCCCAGTGGAATAACAACTGTTAACAGCTTAATACATCGTTCCAGCAAAAAAAGAAAATGCAATTTTACACTGACAGACGCTATTGATATCCTCCACAGCAATGTACATATACAACGTACAAACTATGTGTTATTCCTATGGATGTCATTCCGTTCCGTCTTTCCCGCCAGGATCCCTGGACTTCCTGGAGAAGCCCACAGTGGCGTTTGTGCGGCTTAAGGCGGCGACTGTGCTGGACTCGGCTCTGGAGGCCGCGGTGCCCGTTCGCTTTGTCTTCGTCTTGATTGGTCCAGGGAAGAACAACTTTGACTACCACGAAACTGGCCGGGCCATGGCAGCCCTCATGGCTGATAAAGTGAGGGGATTTTATAACTCCATATTACTTATCCTTGTGGTTGTTGTTGTTGTTATTGTTGTTGTTGTTGTTGTTGTTCTTCTTCTTCTTCTCTTCTTCTTCTCATTCTCCTTCTATTCTTCTTCTCATTCTCCTTCTGTTCTTTTTCTCATTCTCCTTCTATTCTTCTTCTCATTCTCCTTCTCCTTCTTGCTGTGGGGACTGTTCCTTGACATTGTGTTGTTAAGGAGGTGTCCCGGTCCAGGCTCCTCTGTGGTTTAGCGGAGGTTAAGGAGGTGTCCCGGTCCAGGCTCCCCTGTGGTTTAGCGGAGGTTAAGGAGGTGTCCCGGTCCAGGCTCCCCTGTGGTTTAGCGGTGGTTAAGGAGGTGTCCCGGTCCAGGCTCCCCTGTGGTTTAGCGGAGGTTAAGGAGGTGTCCCGGTCCAGGCTCCCCTGTGGTTTAGCGGTGGTTAAGGAGGTGACCCGGTCCAGGCTCCCCTGTGGTTTAGCGGTGGTCCGCTGGTGCTCCCCTCAACAGGTCTCCCCCCTCCGCCCTCCAGGTGTTCAACCAGGCGGCGCTGCGAGCCCAGAGCGCGGCCCAGGTGACGGTGGCCGTGTCCGACTTCATGGACTGCAGCGTGGTGATCCCCCCCACGGAGATCCAGAGTGAAGCAGCGCTCATCGGCCTGCTGGGCTTCCAGAAGCGGCTGCTGGAGGATAGGCAGTTGCCCCCCGAGCCTTCGGATCCCCTAACCGCCGCGGCCCGCAGGGGTGTGTCCAAGGACACACACACACACACACACGCACGCACGCACGCACGCACACACACACACACACACACACACACACACACACACACACACACACACACACACACACACACACACACACACACACACACACACACACACACACACACACACGCACACACACACACACATCCTAAACACACATGCTAAACACATGCTCGCACACACACACACACACACACACACACACACACAAACACACACACAGACACACACACTAAACAAGCGCACACACCCAAACACAGTTAAGAAACACAGATGCACACATTGAGGGAGGCAACTTTATATATGTAAACGCACACTAAACACACACAGACACAGTCTGTGTGTGTCTACACAGGCTGACTTAGTGGGTGACCAGGATTTAAGATCTTAAGTCTTTCACTGGTGACTATTGACATCATGTGGCAGGTATTCACCGGGTTAAACGACTTTCAGACCTAACGATGGGTAATAAGAGGTTGGGAAAGACTGACTGAGTCTCTCTGTGCACACGCACACTCACACACACACACAAACACACACACACGCACGCACACACACACACACACACACACAAACACACAGGCACACACAAACACACACACACGCACACACACTCACACAAACACACACACACGCATACACATGCACACACACACACACACAGGTCTGCTCTGGTCATGTACCAGGGCCAAGGTGGCAGACTTCTTCTCACTAGCTTCTCGTACGACCTGCGCCCCCCGCTACATGAGAGGAGCCCACCCTTCAATATGGTTCTGAGTGACACCTGTGTTGTCCTATGAGAAAAGGTTCGGTCGGCTCCTCTTATCTTCAACCCCCCCCCCCCCTCCTCGCAGGCTCTCTCTCCACCGGGGCCCCCGCGGAGGACCCCCTAGCGCGCACGGGCCGGCCCTTTGGTGGTATGCTGCGGGACATGCAGGGCCGTTACCAGCACTACCGCAGCGACCTGACGGACGCCCTCAACAGCCAGGTGCTCGCCGCCGTCATCTTCATCTACTTTGCCGCCCTGTCGCCCGCCATCACCTTCGGAGGACTGCTGGGTATGTGTCATTGTGTGGGTGTGGGTGTGTGTGTGTGTGTGCGTGTTAGTGTGTTTGCATGTGTTTGAGTGCACACACTGCTTCTGAAACATGATAGAATAGAGTGAGGAGGAGGTGGGGATAAAGCTGTGACCTCGGCCCCTCGTCCAGCGGACAAAGTGGACAACATGATGGGCGTGTCGGAGCTGCTGGTCTCCACCAGCCTCCAGGGCGTCCTCTTCTGCCTGCTGTCAGCCCAGCCCGTCTTGGTCATCGGCTTCTCCGGCCCGCTGCTGGTCTTTGAGGAGGCCTTCTTTGCAGTGAGTGAATAAAGTACTGGAGGGGGGCCTCCAGTATGAAGGCCCGCCCCCCCCTCCCCCAGCATGCCTCAACCCTCCTCAACTCGACTGGAAAAAAAGGAATAAAAGAATATAGAGAATGTTTGTGCTATCTTTTTATTATGGCCGTTTCCACTGCATATATTCCTACTAGTATTTAGTTATTATTTTTACTGTAATTTACATTGTTTATTATGTTTATCTGACCAGTTATCTATATATTGTGTTCATTTATTTTTCGATATGTTCCCATCTCCATCCCAATCCTCCCAGTTCTGCCAGTCCCAGGACATAGAATACATAGTGGGCCGGGTGTGGGTGGGCGTTTGGCTGGTCATCATCGTGGTGCTCATTGTTGCCCTGGAGGGCAGCTTCCTGGTCCGCTTCATCTCCCGCTTCACCCAAGAGATCTTCTCCATCCTCATCTCCCTCATTTTCATCTACGAAACCTTCGCCAAGCTGGGCAGGGTAACTCCTCTCCATAGCCCTCCCTCTCAGCCCCCTCGGCTTATGGTTTTACCACGGGATTCATTTGATCCAGCTCCTGCAGTATATCAAAATCAATAACATAAACGAAAACAATTTAAATTGTACTGATTTGAACTTTTACTGGAAATGATTCTTGTCTTGCAGATTGTTTTACTAGCTAACCATTAGGGGTTACTTGCTGATTCTTGTCTTGCAAATTGTATTGGTTGACTAGCTAACCGTTTAGGTTATTTGCTGATTCTTGTCCTGCTGACTGTTTTGGTTGACTAGCAAACCGTTTAGGTTAACGTGCTTGGTTACTATTCTTACGTCAGTTTTCTTTGCTACATATGTTTAAAATATGTAAACATGTAGCAAAGAAAAATTACGTAAGAATAGTAAACGAGTAGTAGTAAACGTAGTAAACACAGAAAACGAGTAGTAGTAAACATAGTAAACGAGTAGTAGTAAATGTAGTAAACATAGTAAACGAGTTGTAGTAAACGTAGTAAACATAGTAAACAAGTAGTAGTAAATGTAGTTAACATAGTAAACGAGTAGTAGTAAACGTAATAACCCTGTAAACCTGAACCCCCAAACCCCCCAGACCTTCAGGACCCACCCTCTGGTCCTGAACTACGACCACCTGAACTCCACCTTGGAGGAGCCCTGGCAGCCCATGGTGACGGAGCGCCGTCGGTACGACAACGGCACCGGCAACACCACGGTCACCAAGGTGATGGTGAACCCAGCCTACCCCAACACGGCGCTGCTCTCCATGTGCCTGATGCTGGGCTGCTTCTTCATCGCCTTCTTCCTACGGCAGTTCAAGAACGGAACATTTCTGCCTGGAAAAGTAAGCAACCTGTTGTAGATGGAATAGTAAAGGGCCGTACAGGTGTAGGTTGGTCAGTTATTGATTGCTCTGTATACCATAATGAACACCATGAGCTACACCTGTCTTCAACCTACTAGTATGTGATAGTAGCACCTCTGTGATAAAGAAAAAAAAAAGTGCTTATAGTCATTCAGTAATTCTGTGATTAATAACTGAAAACATCAGAAATAAATAAATATATATTTTTTTTTTTACAACTTTTGTAAAGGATCATGCAATTAAACGCAATAGTATCACCAGAATCAATGGTATCAATAAATAAATAAATAGGAACAGTATGGAAAGGAGAAACAATGTAAACCTGTTGTGTTCACCAGGTCAGGCGGCTGCTTGGGGACTTTGGCGTCCCTATCGCCATCTTCCTCATGGTGGTAGCAGATATTAGCATTGAAGATGTTTACACACAGGTTGGTTCGTTCATTTTGCATTTTTTGTCTCATCCAAGAATCAATCAGACATTAGGTACAAAATCTAAAGGAGGGAGCAAGTTCAGCAAGTACATCAATTTTTTTTCTATCGATGACTATGGACTGAAGTTGGTTGATTGTGCTCTATATTGTGCCGAGGCTGGGACCCGCTATCTGGCCTAGTGACGGTTAGTTCACGACCGAATCAATTCGAATGAACGAATCTTTATCTGATTCGTCGATCTTGTTTGTTTCGTTCGTTCTCAGACTCGACTCCTCCCAGACCCACTAGTCGCTGACTCGCTGTTCGTTCACTGACTATGAGTGGTGAAGAGGGAAGAGGCTTAGTGATAATATGATTCAATATCAGTGAAATGATAAATGCATGCTGTCTTTGTACTTTCTGTGTCATGCCGGATTAATCAAATATTTGAATGTCTCGGAAATTAGTCTCATTCTTTCCTGGTTCGTTCTCCACCCGGGACCCCCACCATCATTGCTAAATCAAATCTATTATCTTGCTGATATGTTAAACATCCAATAATCAACTATACCCCCCCATCCCGCTGCATTTGGTTCAAGTTGTTATATTGATTGATGACCGACTTCCAGGATCGATTGAGAATTAAAACGAGGGAGGAGCTGACTCTGACTGACTCAACTGAGAACCGTGCATTCCATGATTCGATTCACCGCTACCGGAAACTCGACTGAACGAACGAACGATTCTGAACGACTCTTCTTGGCGAACTGACCGACGCGAACTGAATCAAGAAAAGAATCATTGGATCCATCACTAATCTGGCCGTGATGCCTTTCTGAAAATCGTATTCCCATCGGCCACTCTTCTTGGTGCCCCGCGCTCTGCCCGTTTTGTTTTTTTATTTCCCCCCTGCCTCTCCTGTCCAGTCCGCCCCGGCAACGGGATTTTAGTACTTTATTGGTCAACACAACAGTAGGTTGCGGTTCCATCCCCCTGATTTTATGCGAACTTTGAAGTATCGAATCAGTAAACGGTGATGGAAACACCAAAATTCGCATAAAAATCCTCTAATTCGCAAAAAAGTTTATCCGCACGCTTGAGGTGGTTTTTGAGAAATGCGAAAGAGAGTAAATTCGCAAAATGGGAGATGGAAACACACTTTTCGAAACAGCTGTGACGTAGCGAACTTTGAACCCACAGGACTGACAGTCTTTCCAATTTCCGCATATTGACCGGCCATAGCAACCCTGCCGGCATCAACGTGTAACGTCATCTCCCTATTGTGCTCTCAAACAACGTTACGTGTTCAAGAAACGACGTATCTATTTTTAACCGTTTGTATATCCTTCAAACATATCCTTTAATTACGTACATCGAACAGATGGCCAATGTAAATACTAGATACGTGTGGACCGACAAAGAGATTAAACTATTGCTTACTCTCATCCAAGAAAATAACCTAACAGCTATTTTAGATGGAAAACAACAACGACAATAGTGGAACGTAATTCCACTATTTATCAGGACCTAAGAGAGAGATGATGTTACTAAAAGGATACAAGCCCTGGAATGTGTTGAGGAGTAAGTGGAAAGCTCTCAAACAACGATACAGCTTTTCTACTTCTACCATTTATTACAGACACTTATTGGCATTCTTTTTTTGCCTACAGCGCCACCTCCAGGCAGAACTAGGGTAGTTACCCGTTCAAACCACTTGATGGAAATGCACCTAATTCGAATACTTTTTTGAGAACTTTCTAAAGATTCGCATCACCTTTTAGATGGAAATGCAGCTAGTAACGTTATCAACAAGTGTGACCAATAAAAATGCAAGCGTTAAAGAGCTCTCGTTGACGGGTTACCCAATCCGTAAAGCACAGCCATCTCAAAGGTCGATGTGACAAATGTAAGTGTTCGAAAAAGATAAACAAATAGTTGTTTTCTGAATCAAATACCTTTGGAGTAGCTTAGCTCTTTAATTGATCAAGTAATGCGGTAGCATCCAAACAAACTACATATTCTTATGTATATCTGAAGTTCTAGTGCAGCAGTGCTTTTTGCTGCACTCTGAAAGAAAACTGCTTAGAATCAGCAAGTCATGCCTCCGCTAGTGTTGCCATATTGAGCCAGATTTCCCGCCCAATCTGGCAACACTGGCGGCCCCCTGACTATGACATCACGTAATTTAAACTTTTAACAAAAAAGTGTTACACTGTTTATTAAAAAGGCATTAATGCTTTTAGAAATGGATTCATCGATTTAAGTTAAATTAAAATCATGTTTTTAACTTAAGGTCTTATTCCTGGCCTGATAGCGTCGATAATGTCTGCTCAGAACCTGACCCTGCCCCTGCTATAAACATGGTGGCTTCAATGACAAACATGAGGTGGTTCATGTCATGATTTTTTATATATTGTTCTGCAACTTTTGTTGTCCAAAATATCACGTTACGTTTACACTGGGCCGGCTATTTTCACAATCGGCCATTTCACCTGCTACTTTTTCAAAAATAACATTGTGCACACGAAAGTTTTCGTTTACACTAACTCGTGTATAAATAGCGTCAGGAAATTCCAAAGCTGTAGGTGGCAGTGTAACGAGAAGCTCAAGCCCACGTTAAGCCAATCAGAATCCTAAATGAAAATGTAAACATAGTTCACTTTTGGCGCAGGTGCACACTGTGACGTCGGCTGCCTAAAACTCAGTTTTTCTCAGTTTACATGCAAACATGAAACCATAGTTTTCTAAAAACTCCACTCTGGCCAGAGTTTTTAGAAGGTTTTCAGTGGCAAATTCTCAGTTTGCGTGTAAAAGAAGGGCATAAACAAAGGGAAATGTCTCAGTTTTTCAAAATAACCATGAACGTGTAAACTGGGTCTAAACCAACTCACACACAAACACACAAAAACACAAACAAATACACACGTAATCAATGACAGGAGTTTGTGTATGTGAAAACCAGCCTGTTTGTGTTGGATAGAAACTGGTGGTTCCAAAGGGGCTTACGGTGTCCAACCCAGCCCAGCGCGGCTGGCTCATCAACCCCTTTGGGGAGCACAAGGCCTTCCCCGTGTGGGTCATGTTCGCCTGTTGCGTTCCTGCCATCCTCGTCTTCATCCTCATCTTCCTCGAGTCGCAGATCACCACGTGAGTCATCACCAGTGCTTAATTTGTAAAGTGGGAGGTCCCGGAACCCAGAGGGGGGGTGGATCCGGCGTTTTAGTACCAGGAGCAGTACATACTTCCGCAATCCACCAGTGCTCAGCAGCCAAGCCTGGTATTGTAGCTGTTTAAGCAGGCCCCTCGATTCATGGAGTCCCAGAAGTAGATATCGTCGTTCACTCCAATACAAGTGAGGAACAGGAATGTGTCTCGGCAAAAAAATTCTGGATATTAATCAAAGGCTCATAAACATCATTATACCATCTACCAAAAATTGTAGGGTTTTCTCTTTTCAAAACGCCAGCTCAAGCGTTTTATTTTCTTGACGTATTTTTTCCAGGAGAAGGAGGGGTGGGCAGCTGAAAGTAGTCGTAGTGAAACAAATGTTGTTTCGGCCCGGCATAATAATTGTTAAATAATAATTGTTGTCCAGATGGCAGGAGTGTAATTTAAAGATCACAAATATAGAATCATCTAGGGGGTTATGAACTTATACTTCCATGGTCTGTAAACAATGTGACTGTGCTCGCTTAGACCTCTCGCTTATGATGCTACAATGCTAGTTAACGAGAATATTTCGTCATGCACTATGGCGTGGCTAGGCGCCCATGACGCGGAAGCAAATCTCACCTTGATGTTGCCCTGCGCCATTGAGCAGTTTTCATAGGAATGAATGGGCGGCCTTGTTTTAGTCTGCTGTCCTTTCTTTAATAGGTCCATGCTTAGTACGGGGGTTAGAGGTAATTAGGGCTGCAACAACGAATCGATAAAATCGCTAAAAATCGATTACTAAAAGCGTTGAATTTGGTCATAGATTCGTTGAGTCGCGCGATTAATACGTCACTCGTAGGCGCAGCACTGCTAACAGCTAGCCGCCGACAGGTTGATTCATGGTTCATGCACGCCCACAGCGAGCTTTAGTGTGAGCGACCACAGCTTGTATTTTGGTCATATCTTAACACTGGACTATATAAAAGTGTTGTACCTTCACTGTATTTGGCTTAAAAAAACTCCTTCAACTCAGTATCCGTCTAGTCCATCCAAAAACTCTGTCAGCTTCTGCTGCAGACGGTGTGCCGACGGGCTCGGAGTCGGCACTGTGTGCATCAACAGTCATTCAAAGCAGCGGTAGTAATCACACAACCGGACGGTGTAGAAAGTCCCGTCAGTTAAAAATAGTAATCCAGTTTTTAAATCCACGTTAAAATCGGCAGGATATAGAGCTAGTTAGCTTAAAAAAAAAGTAGCTAACAGTGTCAAATGTGATGTGTTCAGGTCGGCTCAGTAATATGATTAATGTGTTGAGATTTTGCGAAAAGCTAAATAAAAATATTTTAATACTGCTTTTCCCAGCAATATTAAAATAAGTAGTAAAGATGGAATTATGACCTGTTTAACGGCCTATCTTGAGCTATGATCATCTTATCAGCAATTAAAGCAATAATACAAGTTCTATTTTAACAAAATAATAGAAAAGTATCAATAGTGGTTTCAATAACGACTTGGTTCGATAAGGAGTCTCGAAAATGGTATCAATATCAATAAAAATTAACGATCTCCTGTCATCTGAGAGAAATTAAGATGATTTAATTTATTTTTAACCGTTATTAATAGTAGTAGCGTTTGAAGAGCTTATCGGTTAACCATGTACATCCCTTATATACTTTAGGGCCTAGGCTATATATATAAATGTATATCATACATTGTATGTTCTTTTTGTGTTATCCCAGTTATGTTTTTTTATCATTTAATATTACTTTTAATAGTTCCGGAACGTTGGAGTAATAACCTGGTGTTTTTACACTTCAGTCAGCACTGTGAATTTGAAGTAATGTTCAGTTTTTGAATAAAGGTGCAGCAATTAAAATCTTTATTTTTTTATCCGATGAATCGAAAAAAATAATCGACCGATTAATCGATTATTAAAATAATCGTTAGTTGCAGCCCTAAAAATACACTGCCTACTAGGGTTGTGCCGATGGACGATGTCATCGTCCATCGTGATGTCTGACTGACATCACGATGGAGGGCCACCATCGTGATGGCACGCCCCCCCCCCCCCTTCAGAAACACACTAAACCTAGTCTCTTATATAGTTAACCTAAATACTTTGCAGGGATTGCTCTGTAAATTTAATTGAGAATATAACTGATGCATATGCATGCTATTTTAAATACGGAGGCCTTTGCCAGAGACGTGACGTGTTAGTCCTCCGCGATCTGATCGCATTTCTCGAGGCGGATTACACAGTGCCATGTCGCCAAACTATGATTGTGCGACTGGAGAAAATGTACAGCGAAGCAGAAGCCTCCCTCTGTGCGATCCTGTCCTTAGCAGAGAAAGTTGCCATCACCGCCAATGCTTGGAAAGCATTGATTACGGTGTCGTGCGTGATCGTGACTTTTTTACTGACTGGGTTGTGCAGAGTGCGATCCTGCAGACCCGCTCAATTCCAGAGAGGCACACTGCGCGAAACATGAATTTACGATTCCAAATATTTATTTAAAAATGTATGTGTGTGTGTGTTCCATTGAATGGTTTCATATCTTCAACAAATTCCGTTGGAAAGAGGAGGCGCACAGGATCAATATCCTAAGAGTTAGTCGACCGACGCTGAAACATTTTGCTGATTGTAAATTGACATGAGATATTGTAAACGTTCACAATCCTGCTCTGTGATATTCAATTTATCATAATTTCTATTAACTTGGGGTAGTGTTGGGGTAGTTACTCAAATAAAGTAATTAGTTACTTATTACTAGTTACTTCTGTAAATTGTAATGAGATTACTTTACTAGTTACTACATTTGAAAAGTAACTTCACTACTTATTACTTTACTTTCCCGTTTCTTAATTTACTGTAGATACATCATGGACAAACATCATTGCCCTATCATCACTTGTGTTTATTGTATAAATCTATACAAAATAGCATATAATACCATATGAAAGAACAACATCCCTGTCTGTCCTCATCCAAGCAGACCATTAAAATATATTGAAGGATACTTGTGGCATGTTAATGCAATAATTTGGGGGGAATTCAGTTGAACTAAGTAATTTAATTTGTCATAATGTAAGATACAACTCTGTCGTGTAGGATGCCCTCTTGTCTACTTTCAAGACTCCAGAAAGTAAGAGTTTGCTTGGATTTTCCCAGTGTAGTTTGAAAAATGCACCCCCTGCCGGAGACTTTCATTAGTTAATGCTGCAATTTTGTCCCGCCCACGGACGCTCTGCTTCATAAGGATACAAATCACTTTTGCTACACTTGTACCACATAGACGTGTTGCAAATGTATCTGCAAGAAAAACAACAGCTGAGACTCGTAGCAGCAGATTCGAGCAGTTGTATCGATGGACTTGTGCTCGCTCATTATGCTCATAGAACATAGCGATCTGTATAATTTCATTTGTGAGGAAATATTTCACAGATGTGCAACTTCTGATGCATTAGGCCACATTTGGGTTTACAAATGGAAAACTTTTGTGCATGTTCTCAGATTATGAAACGCGGGTGTGTGTGTATGTATTTTGAACCAACTGCTCTGCAATGATTGTAGCAAAAGACTCTTTGAAGTTGTGATGCACTGGATAGGATGTGTGCACCTGTAACACAGACTTGTGAACTCGTAGACCCTATTTAGTGTTTACAATGGTAGAAAAAATATTTACGACTTCAAATGTACTGTTACACATTTGTGATTTTAGTGTACGCATACAAAATCTGCAGTTACAGGTGCTAAAGACTTTTGTACAATTACCTTCATACTGCAGACACACAGGCAGCACGCATGCACGCACCACAACAGATCAGAACTTTACACGCAGGCAAACACGGCTTGGGTAACGCGTTAAAGCGCGTTACTATAGTTTAGTAAAGTAGTGTAGTTACCGATATTTTAAATGTAATGCGTTACATTACTTTGTTACCCAAAAATGTAATATCGTTACTGTAACGCCTCATCATTACCTCGTCATTTAACCATACATCTCTGCTTTCAATATCTTTTCCTCCTCCCTCCCTCCTTCCTCCACGTCCTCTCCTCTCTGTCCTCAATACCCTCACTCAACCTCACCTTCCCTCCTCCTCCTCCCTCCTCATCTCTCCTCCCTCCTCATCTTCCTCTTCCCTCTCCCTCCTCCTCTCCTTCCTCCTCCTCCTCCCCCTCCTCTCTCCTCTCCCCTTCCACTCCTCCTCTCTCCTCCATCCTCCATATCCTTCCTCCTCCCTCCCTCCTCTTCCCTCCTACTCTTCTCCCCCTCCTCCTCTCCCTCCTCCTCCCTCCTACTCTCCTCTCTCCTCCTCTCCCCTCCTCTCTCTCCTCCCCCTCATCCTCCTTTACCTCCTCCCGTCCCTCCTCCTCTCCTTCCTCCTCCTCCTCCTCCTCCTCCTCCTCCTCCTCCTCTCCCCTCCTCCCCCTCCTCCTCCCCTCCCTCCTCCTCTCCTTCCTCCTCCTCTCCTTCCTCCTCTACCTCCTCCTCTCCTTCCTCCTCCTCCTCCCCTCCCTCCTCCTCTCCCCTCCTCCTTCCCTCCCTCCTCCTCTCCTTCCTCCTCCTCTCCTTCCTCCTCCTCCTCCCCTCCCTCCTACTCTCCCCTCCTCCCCTTCCTCCTCCCCTGCTGGCAGCCTTATCGTGAGTAAGCCTGAGAGGAAGATGGTGAAGGGCTCAGGCTTCCACTTCGACCTGCTGCTGCTGGTGTCCATGGGTGGTCTGAGCGCCATCTTCGGCATGCCGTGGCTCAGCGCTGCCACCGTGCGCTCCGTCACCCACGCCAACGCCCTCACCGTCATGAGCAAGGGCCCAAAGCCGCAGATCCAGAGGGTCCTCGAGCAGCGGGTCAGCGGGGTCCTGGTGGCGCTGCTGGTCGGTAGGTGGTCCGCTGAGGGGGTCCGGGGTCCTGGTGGGGCTGC
This sequence comes from Gadus chalcogrammus, assembly GCF_026213295.1. Classification (NCBI taxonomy): domain Eukaryota; kingdom Metazoa; phylum Chordata; class Actinopteri; order Gadiformes; family Gadidae; genus Gadus; species Gadus chalcogrammus. The sequence continues at coordinate 21,978,238 of NC_079429.1, read as the reverse complement.
TGGTCGGTAGGTGGTCTGCTGGGGGGGTCCGGGGTCCTGGTGGGGCTGCTGGTCGGTAGGTGGTCCGCTGGGGGGGTCAGCGGGGGTCCTGGTGGGGCTGCTGGTCGGTAGGTGGTCCCCTTGGGGGGTTATACCAAAGAGGAAGTACCCCTCTGTGGAAAGAACATTCAGAAGATGAAAGTTTTTGCAATAGTTTAGACTGTAATGCTAACCAAATCCATGAAAAAGTCTGATTTGTCCCTGTCTCTTCAACCCCCAGTCACTCTTTAACTTGTCTGTTCACTCATTCATTGATGATTCACTCGTTCCTGAACTAGTTGGCTCATCTCCCCCCCCAGGCCTGTCCATCCTGATGGAGCCCATACTGAAGATGATCCCCATGTCCGCTCTGTTCGGAATCTTCCTCTACATGGGCATCACCTCGCTGAACGGCATCCAGCTGTGGGACCGCATCCTGCTGCTGTTCATCCCCCAGAAGTACCACCCTGACGATCCCTACGCCACCCAGGTCAGGCCCAGAGCCAGCAGAGGATCTAACGTCGCAGACCTTTTCACTGCTTCTTCTTTCTTAAGATCATTAAGTTCTGCATTGCTTTTTATTGGTTATATCGATTTTGCATTTTGAAATGCTATTATTACTGATTAAAATGTAATATGATGTAATAGTTATAATAACATAGAAGTCACAATTTGTTTATCACTTCTATATTATTCTAACAATAATATCATGTTACAAATACTGCAGGTTTCATTCAGACCCTGTAGAGACAGCCTCGAGTAAATGTTTAATGAGAGTAAGGCCATGGCAAGAGCTACAAGATGTGTACGAGACAAGAGTCAGCCCATATCATTGAGAAGCTACAAATGTTTTATATTGATAAAGTATGGAGGGACGCAAGATGTAGTTTGCCATTTAAGATGATAGCAAGAGGTGTGTGTGTGTGTGTGTGTGTGTGTGTGTGTGTGTGTGTGTGTGTGTGTGTGTGTGTGTGTGTGTGTGTGTGTGTGTGTGTGTGTGTGTGTGTGTGTGTTTTTGTGTCCGTGTGTGTGTGTGTGTCTGTTTGACTATGTGTCCGTGTGTGTGTGTCTGTTTGACTGTGTGTCTGTGTCTGTGTGTCTGTGTCTGTGTTTGTTTCTGTGTGTGTGTCTGTGTCTGCGTGTGTGTGTCTGTTTGACTGTGTGTGTGTGTCTGTGTCTGTGTCTGTGTGTGTGTGTGTGTGTGTGTCTGTGTCTGTGTGTGTGTGTCTGTGTCTGTGTGTCTGTGTCTGTGTGTGTGTGTCTGTGTGTGTCCATGTTTGTTTCTGTGTCTGTGTGTCTGTGTCTGTGTGTGTGTCTGTTTGACTGTGTGTCTATGTCTGTGTTTCTGTGTGTGTGTGTGTCTGTGTCTGTGTGTGTGTCCGTGTTTGTTTCTGTGTCTGTGTGCCTGTGTCTGCGTGTGTGTGTCTGTTTGACTGTGTGTCTGTGTGTGTGTGTGTCTGTGTGTCTGTGTGTCTGTGTCTGTGTGTGTGTGTCTGTGTCTGTGTGTGTGTGTGTGTGTCTGTGTGTCTGTGTCTGTGTGTCTGTGTCTGTGTGTGTGTGTCTGTGTGTATCGTGTTTGTTTCTGTGTCTGTGTGTCTGTGTCTGTGTGTGTGTCTGTTTGACTGTGTGTCTATGTCTGTGTTTCTGTGTGTGTGTGTCTGTGTCTGTGTGTGTGTCCGTGTTTGTTTCTGTGTCTGTGTGTCTGTGTGTCTGTGTCTGTGTGTCTGTTTGACTGTGTGTCTGTGTGTGTGTGTCCGTGTTTGATTCCGTCTGTGTCTCTGTGTCTTCCTGTCTGTGTGTCTGTGTCTGTGTGTCTGTGTCTTTGTGTGTGTGTCTGTGTCTTTGTGTGTGTGTGTGTGTGTGTGTATGCGTGTGTCTGTGTCTGTATTTGTTTGTGTCTGTGTCGTAAACAGGTTAGCACAGCCAGAATGCACGTGTACACGACCATCCAGGTCGTGTGCCTCGGCATTCTGTGGATCGTCAAATCCAGTCCTGCCTCGCTTGCGCTCCCGTTCGTCCTCATCCTCACCATCCCTCTGCGCATGTTCATGACCGGACGACTGTTCACCCCCCTGGAGATGAGATGTGTGAGTCCATGATGCCCACCAGGAGCTTTACATTAGCATGTTATTATCATAGGACACCCATACACTCACCACTGTTGCATTGGACTGGTATTCTTCTGTGTTCTTCAATGGTCCGCTTTGCCAAATATAAATAGTCCAACTACTGATGTTTGGAGGGTTTTATGGTCATTGTTGCACAATGCATTTTTGTGTGATGTCTCTGAAGCTATTCTTTCTTGTATTAGTAAATAGTGTGATGGTTCTCCTTTTTAATATGCAGTTTGTTAATTGAATATATAGCAATGTCTTATTTTTAAAATACAACTAATAAATTATATTTATATATATATATATATATATATATATATATATATATATATATATATATATATATATATATACTGCCCTAACATACCACATGCATACCTTTAGCATAGAGTGACCATATCACCACCACACCAGTGATCCCCCGCTGACCGTGATTGTCATGTTTGTCTCTAGCTGGATGGAGATGATGCTAAGGTAACATTCGACGAGCAACCCGGACAAGATGTATACTACGAATCTCAGATGCCCTTGTAGACAGAAGAAGATCGGTAACCTAAAAAGGTCTATATGTCCTATTAGTATTTCTGATCATAGATGTTAATTTCTATGCTTAATTTAAAATCACTTCTTTAGTACTAAAAACGTATTAACTAAAATTAGACATTGTCAAATATAACCCATACAATTACATTTATATGTATTTATCTTTATATATTTTTTTGCCAGACAAACATTTGGAGATCTTTATAATTTGGTAGCAATGCGATTCTCTTTAAAACAGCAGCTTGTTTCTTTCATTTGAATTACAATAGATACAATAGATAAAATGTGGAAGGTTCAAATTTACCCCTTAATGATGTGTTACCATCTCCCAAATGTACAGAAATGCTATTGTTGTTGTTGATATTGTTGTTGTTGAAAATCGCAGTTTAACACCGAATGTATTCCGTACATGTTTGGCACATACAACTCAGCATTACATCTGTAATATTTCAAACTGAAACATTGTGAGGGTTATTTTTAAAAACGCTTGTTTGATTATGTTCTCAACCTGTGGTAATAAAACTACCTCCTACACAAACAAAGAATGCATTGTTTCAACGTACCTGTATTTAGATTTATGCTCTGGATGGATGAATGGATGATAGAGAGATACCTTCTCACGGAGGTTTAGAAGGGAATGAAGTGGTAGATAGACTTAGGAGACAGATAATCTTCCATTATTCTAGGCCAAAGGACACTGAGATCCAAACCATTGCATTGAAACACGCATATACAATAAACCAAAGGTAGTTCAATAGGAAGTCACCATAACATAGTTAACTATAGGACACACAGGACTTAATCATACACTTTATAAAAGGGGAAAATGCACATCAGGGACATGAACAATGTTCTCAGGGAGGGAAGGGGATACCTTACCAAGGAAACAGATTTTGCATACAGAATTGTGTTCATCATCATGTATGTTATTAATATATTAACCTACCGACACCTACCGAATTAACGCCCCTTCCGGTAGAGCCCATGGGACCTATGAGATCGAAAAATATGAATGGGTTTCATTGGAGAGATGGTAATTATTTTCTGGTCCCAGTCTTTATATGCCCCGGATTACACATATGTTGTTTTTATTGATTTAAATGATGATTTTTCATGCAAAGAAAATTAAACAAATTCGCAAAAAAGCTTGATTATGTTAGGTTTTGTGTGAGGCCGCTTTGTGAACTACAGCTCTTCACTGCTCTCGACGCGAATGATGTACGTCACCACCCGCACTTGGAACTCCGGTACAGGCATGGCGATCTCTGCTCCACTTCACCGCTTTTTTCCAAGGGGAGGATAAAAGCATCGAAAGAGGTGAAAACCATTATAAGTTGGGGCATGTGGAGAGTTTCAGTTATGACGAAGGGGAGATTGTCGGTCTTGCCCAGGCCAGTTGCAGGGAGCGTGACGTCACATACGAAACGTGTAGTCTTTCTCATTGTGTTTTCTCTACAGCCTTTAACTGAACAATTGCACAATAAACGGTCAAACTCTTGACATCCAGGGCATGTAAAGACTGGGACATGAAAATAATTACTTTCTCTCCATTGAAACCCATTCATATTTTTCGATCTCATAGGTCATGGTCCCATGGGCTCTACCGGAAAGGGCGTGACCTCACCACTCTAATGGTGTGTTCATGAATCCTCGAATGCCAGACTTCCAAGTTGAAAATCGAATATCTCCCAGCTTTCTTAAAGGAGCATTTCACCGGTGGAGCCATGAATATGTATTGAAATTGGGTCCTATATGTAATCGAATAATACAATTAAATTCTAATTTGGTGCCGTCTTGACCGAGAAAAGGTAGAAAGTGACTTTTTGGCGCTTGTGGATTGAAGACAACAACTCCCACCATGCACCACGATGCACAGCTTTGCTTGCCACTCCCGCTGATCTAGATCTCCGCCTATCGGACACCTCGCTGTTCCATCTACCAATACCGAAAGACTGCTTGAAAATCATTTCACACAACATTTCTAGTGAAGAGTATTAGTTGGTGAACTCAGTGAATTAGTCCTCGTTTGTATTTCTTTCGAAATGGTGAACTTTTGCATGGTGCCGGGATGTTCAATCAGGACAAGGAAAGAACAAGCAGTAAGTTTTCATGGCCTACCAACAAGAGATTTGGAGCGTTGCAAACAGTGGCTACGGGCTAGGTTTTCAGCTTCCATTTCAAGCCGGAAGACTTCGAATTAAATGTCCTGGGAATGAAGAGAGCCGTCTTCTATGTCAGATCCAGTACCTTCCGCCATTGTACTTCAGTTTTATCAACAGCCTCTACTAGCTTAGCTTCAGACGCTGTGGATGTTAGTTTCTGCTGGTGAAGTCCCACCCACTGGCACTGCTCTAATAGGTCTGTAGCGTCAGTGGGTGCTTGTAGTCTCGGATCTGACGCCACGCCCACGCTTCAAGCGTTTTAGTATTTCACTCGGTCGTTGGAGGAAAACATGGACCCCACCCGGAAAGCTGTTGTCGCGGTAGCATTGGCAGAGGACCAGGCGCTCGAAAATAAGTAGGCTATAGGCCATAGGCAGAGATACAGAAGCAGTAAGGTATTGCAGTAATACGAGTGATCGAAATTTCCGTTTAAACCACCAAAGTGGTCCAAGCACAATAAAAACACTTCTTACTTCAAGTCACACTGGGCGCAGCCATCTTGAATTCTGTCTCGGAATTTTGCTCGGTCACCACTAGTTCTACCGAGATGGCGAGTTCGCCGTCCGAGGAAAAGGGGCGTGTTTGTGCGTGTCGCTAGGCAACGTCCTCGGACCTCCGAGACGGATGGATAATACGCAGCATCACACTTCCTATTTACTTCAACGCAAAAATCGTCATATTGCGTCATCTTAAACAGGCCATTCAAAACCATTCAAAAATATGAGTGGGGTTCTAACGATACAAAGCTTAATGGAGATGGATGAAGTTTTCCTTTAAGGCATTTCTCGAAGGCACGCCCCCTTTTTTCTTCATCTTTCGAAAATCTGAGAGTAGACCGAGTGCAGTGATGACGCTCACAACTGCGCCCGTGAAGAGATTTAATTTTTTTGTATTTGTACCACGAAGGTCATTTTATTGTCGATTTTAAATGCTCTTACACACTTGATTACATTGCATGGTCTTGTTGTGCGTGCAATACAATGTAAAGTTGTGATGTTAGTTTTCGGGCTGGTTTGCAACAGCTAGACAATTTCATGCCATAATCACAAACACGAACAGAGGGGGAAGGACCCATGGTCCTAGCGCGAGCAAACTTTGTGCAAACATATCCCTGTGATACGTCGACTAGCTTAGAGTTCTGCCCTTGTTTTTTCAAACGCATCATTTGTATATTACTGTACACCATAAAAACATTTGCTAATTACAGTAGCTCAGCATATCAAGTATTTGTACTCAATCTTCCCTCCCAGTTGAAATGAGTGTTTATCTTACACAGTAGGCCTACTTTAGTATAACAAGACTTAGGTTAGTAAACAAATCACAACAACCGACAGGAATTTGAAGTTTTATTCGTGAAAAAATATGAACTATTTACACAAATAAAACGTGTAGTCTGCGTTTGTCAAAATAGTCACACACATCTACTGTCTCCTGGTAGCCACAGTACTGCCCATCTTGTGCTCGGTAATTAGCTCTGATGGCCTGGACAACACAGGAAGCCGATACTGTCTAAGAAAGAAAGAACAACATTAGCATCAGCCTATACTGTCGGTACAGTAAGGATGTTCATAGAACCAAGTACAACAATCGCTAGGCTAATGTACAATGGCAATGTACAATGGTGGCCAGAAGGGGGAGGGTGGCTATGCAGAGTCGAGGTGGACTCTGAACAGGTGAGTCTTGAGTCTATTTCGGAAGATAGTGAGCGACTCTGCGGTCCTGAGAATGGCAGGGAGCTCGTCCACCACTTAGGTGCCAAAACCGAGAAAAGTTGTGACTTTGTTGATCGACCTTTGCTAGTTCTTACCGATGGCGGTACCAGACGTCCAGCTGAGGCAGTTGAGCGGAGGGATCGAGCTGGGGTGTGTGGCTTTACCAATGCTTGGAGGTAGGCAGGGGCAGTTCCATCGACTGCCTTGTATGCCAGTACCATCGTTTTAAATTTGATGCGAGCTACTACAGGGAGCCAGTGGAGGTCCCGGAAGAGGGGGGTCACATGGGAAAACTTCTGAAGGTTGAACATGAGGCGCGCTGCCGCATTCTGGATGCGCTGCAAGGGTTTAATCGCAGAGGCAGGAAGTCCAGCCAGGAGTAAGTTGCAGTAGTCGAGGCGGGAGATGACCAGTGGACTAGAAGCTGAGCTGCTTCCCTTGTGAGGAAGGGCCGGATTCTGCAGATGTTGTAAAGTGCAAATCTGCAGGATCGGGCTACCGCAGTGATGTTTGCGGTGCAGCATAACTGATTGTCCAATACCACACCAAGGTTTCTGGCAGTTGGAGAAGGAGATACAGTGATGTTCTCAACGGTGACCAGTAAATCCATGTGTGGGCAATCTTTCCCTGGGATTAGGAGGAGCTCGATTTTGTTGAGGTTAAGCCTCAGGTGATGGGCAGTTGTCCAGGTGCTGCCATCCGCCAGACATTCCGATATGCACGTTGCAATCAGGGCATTATCAGATGAGGGGAAAGAGAGAAATAGCTGAGTGTCGTCAGCATAGCAGAGATCTGGCATAGAGGGGGAACAGAAGAGGCCCCAGTACAGAGCCTTGAGGGACACCAGTTTCAAGCGTGCAGGGTTTGGACAAGGAGCCATTCCATGTCACTTGATAGGTGTGGTTCATCAGGTAGGATGTGAACCAGGTAAGAGCAGATTCAGCGATGCCAAGTTTGGCAAGAGTGGCAAGGAGGATCTTGTGGTTCACCGTGTCAAATGCTGCGGACAGGTCGAGGAGAATGAGAACCGATGAGAGGGATGAGGCTCTGGCAGCACGGAGGGACTCAGGCACCGCGAGGAGAGCTGTCTCAGTGGAGTGTGCCTTCTTGGAGCCTGAATGGTGAGGGTCAAGCAGGTTGTTAGATGAGAGACAGGAGGACAGTTGGTTAGCAATGGCACGTTCCAGTGTTTTAGAGAGTAATGAAAGAAGAGATACCGGTCTGTAGTTCTGGATGTCAGTGGTATTAAGAGTTTTTTGAGGAGAGTTTTATTCTGGCAGTCTTGAAAGATGCTGGAACAATGCTTGAAGTGAGAGAGGAGTTGATAAGTGAGGTGAGAAATGGCAGGATGTCGCTTGAGACATCTTGGAGGAGAGAGGAGGGGATAGTGTCAAGGGGGCAGGTGGTGGCATGGTTATATGTTATCATTCTGTTGACCTCGTCAGAGGTGAGAGGGATAAATTGGGTAAAGACAGAGGAGCGGATGGGAGGAGGCAGGATGGAGGCAGGGATAAAAGAGGAGCTAATGTCCTTTACTTTCTGGGTAAAGTACTGGAGGTAACAAAGTCATCAGCAGTGAGGCAGGAAGGAGGTGGGGGTGCGGGAGGGTTGAGGAGGGACAAGAACAGCGAAAACAGTTTCCTGCGGTATGAGGCGGAGGAGTTGATTTTGGTCCGGTAGAAGGCCGATTTGGTTGTTGACACAGTGGAGGTGAAATCAGAAAGAATGGAAAGATAGTGAGATAGATCATTAGGACAGTCTGATCTCTTCCATTTCCTCTCAGCTGCCCGCAACTTTGTTCTACAAGTCCGCAGAGGATCGGACAGCCAAGGAGGAGGGGGTGAGGATCGCGCTGGTCTGGATTGGAAGGGACAGAGGGAATCCAAGGAGGAGGAGAGGGAGGATAGCAGAGTGTCTGAAGATTCCTCTGTAGATAGTTGAGCGAATCGTTCGATTCAAGGTAGTGAAGACAGAACAGTAGAGGCAAACGTAGAGGGAGAGAGGGATTTGAGGTTACGGCGGGTGGTGACAATGTGGGGACTAGAGAGGAGGGGGGAGAGGATTTCAAGGGGAGAGAAAAATCGACAAAGTGATGGTCAGACACGGGGAGCGGGGTAACGGAGAGAGCAGAGGTGCCTAGTGAATATTAGGTCAAGCTGGTTCCCGGCCCTGTGTGTGGGAGGAGAAGGGGAAAGTGTTAAGTCAAACGTGGCGAAAAAGTTGGTTAGTTCAGGTAAGTGCAACTTCTCTGGGAGGATGTTGAAGTCACCGAGGATAACGAGTGGTGTGCCATCCTCAGGAAAGCAGCTGAGGAGGGCATCCATCTCGTCGTAGAAGTCATGGAGGGGACCTGGAGGACGGTAGATAACCACAATGGAGAGCTTGATAGGAATGGTGACAGTGACAGCGTGGAGTTCAAATGCAGATCTGGCCAAGTGTTCAAGTGCAGCATTCCCCAACCACCGGTGCCGCGGCCCGCTGCCGGGCCGCGGGACATTCCTCACCGGGCCGTAGGTTAGTAGACTACGACATGAATAGAAAATAAATAAATAAATCATGCAAAATGCATGCACACTTAATGAACTCAATTTACTTCGCAATAATGTCACTCTTTTACATGCCATAAGTCTATATGCAGTTGTTAGATTGCATATAACATGTTTGCATTTTTGGCAAGGTCTTAACTTCTTTTCTTAGGCATAACTGTCTTAGGTATGTCTGTCCCGTCCTCAACACGTATTGGCTTCAGCGGCTGCGAGCGCAGCCTAACATCACTTTACTTGTTCAGGGGCCGTATTCACAAAGGATCTTAGGGCTAAAAGTAGGTCCTAACTGGCGAATTTAGGAGTAACTCCTAAAAATAATGGGCGTGTCACTCTTAAATTTAGGACTCCTAACTTTTTTCACTAAGAGCAATTCACAAAGTATTTTAGGACTAAAAGTAGCACCTAAGTCTAGGAGAGCTTAAAAGTCCTCAAGAGGACTCCTAACTCAGTAAGACCTATTCACAAAGAATCTTAAAATGCCTGCGAGACGAAATGTTAGGGTATTCAACTTATTGTGGAGTTAATGCGCGATGCAATAACATCCCAGACTAACAGGAATAATCTGATTAGTCCCGAAATAAAATGTTATAAAAATTATAAGTTATAAAAAAATATATATAACTTATAAAAAATAAAAATAATTGCGCCATCAAAAGACGAGGACGTGTTCGTCAATAGGAAGAAAGTGCATTCCATCAACACGCAGGTTGTTTTTGATGCAAATTTTAACATAGCCTACTGGATGTTGTTGCAAAGCGGCCTGGATCTTCAGCTACCCATGATTCGCGCATTTTAATGGTGAGCGGTCTGAGGCAGCTTTTTGAGATGTAGGAGTTGGGTGTCACTTGCTGGGTGACAGTGACTATCAATGCAAGACGTGGCTCTAGACACCCTACCTTAATCCACAACCGGGAGCACAGTTAAAGTGTAACATGTAAGTGATTACGCAGATTACGCTTAGTCCTATGCGTAAAACACATCGTATTGGCTCTTTGCGAGCACACAAACATACACGAAATGTTGTGGAGAGAGGAATTGGGCAGATGAAACGTCGGTTTCATGTCCTCCACGGCGAAATACGCCTCACCCCAGAGAGGGCAAGCACAGTAATCACTGTATGTGCCATTCTACACAACCTTTGCAAGCGGAGGAACATTCCACAGCCAGACGATGATGATGATGATGATGATGATGATGATGATGATGATGGCGATCAACATTACAAGGAATTTGGCCGTGTGGAACCGAGTGGACTGGCATTTAGGGATCACTTTGAAAACACATTTTAGGTAAACACCTTGGCACAAATCAGTCAACACTTGGGTAGTTCGTAACATTTATTTTCTTTTAGATTTTACGTATTTTTATTGTTTGCTTTCTCTCTCTCTTGAACGTGCAGGCTACAACGTCATTATCGTGGTCTGCACAAAATTGTCATCATGCGTGTATTCTGCTAACTGCACTATAACTACTTAATAGGAATTAATTTCTAGCCTAGGCTATTTCCTTGTTTTTCGGTGATTCAGTGGGCTCGTCTGAACAACCAATCACCGAACTGACCGCTTCTAAACTCGTGCACGAGAATTGACGTAATCCATAGCAACGGCGCGTCACTCTTAGTTCACTCTTTGTGATTTATCCTTAGTAAGAGTAGGTCTCAGCGGCTTTGTGAATAACTTTTAAGAAAAAACTCCTACGTAAAATGTTTTAGCGCGAGTTAGGAGCACTCCTAGCGGTAAGATAAAATGCTTTGTGAATACGGCCCCAGTTCAACAGTAGTGTCACACTAAGAGCTCAGCTCTACCTGACCCTCCAGGGTAGAATGACGACTGTCTTTAAACTGGCAGATAAAGTTGCTGCATTTGAAACATTAGTGGGGATTTTGGGAGAGACTGAGGCAGGGCCCATTCTCTCGCAGCTGGTGCGCGACCACCTTGTTGCGCTTTCAAATGATTTTGAACGTTACTTCCCTTCCTCCAAAGATCCACGGCGAACGAATGAGTGGATCCGCAACCCATTTGTCAATGTCCCGAATCACTTGTCAGTGCAGGAGGAAGATCAGTTGATCGAAATAGCTAATGATGGTGGTCTTAAAAGTGTGTTTGAGCAAACCTCTCTGGCGGGTTTTTGGATCAAAACCAAAGCGGAGTATCCCGAGAGATCCGTAAAAGCGCTGAAAACGTTGCTTCCATTTCCCACCACGTACCTATGCGAGGCCGGATTTTCGGCAATGACTGCAATTAAAACCAATCGCGCAATCGATTGGACATTTCAAACACGCTAAGGGTGTCACTGTCTTCCATCACCCCCAGATGGAACCTTCTTGTTGCAGGGAAACATGCACAGGGCTCCCACTGATTCAAATGAATTGTAGCCTATTCTGTGCCCTCACAAACACGTTTTAAGTTCCCTTACTGACATTTTGTGTTGTGCATGTTTACACTTGATAGATGTTACTTTAGTTCAATATATTTATGTTCATAGTCATTTTTCACTTGTTCAAGGTCACGTTCTTTTTAAGAGTTCGTTACCTTCACTGTTCCTAAATAACTGGAACTAGTTATTTCAAACGAATGCATGCAGAACACTATATGAAAATATCAACAAATTGGCAACCTCTGCGCAACATCTTTCCGAAAGATGAAGACAAAAAGGGGGGTGCCTTCGAGAATTGCCGCAAGAAAGCTGGGAGATCTTCGACTATCGACTCGGAAGTCTTGCGTCTGAGGATTGAGGAACACACCATAATATCTTGCATCCAGCGCAATTTACTTTCTACACCGACGCATGTATCTTTGCTAGTTTGCACCCGGCGCAAAGCTGATTTTCCCCCACAGCAAACCTGCGCCACTAGACCTGCGCCCCTAGAGGCATATCGGCGAAAAGCAGAGGAGTGTTCCAGCGCATATGATACATGGTGCTATCTTACAGATCGATAAAGCAGTTGCGCAGCTGACCGACAAATACCTGGTCTAAGTGCACTAGCGGATAACGCAGTTGGTGTTGCTATTTTGACGTACCAATGGCACGTCGGAACTGCAACATAAGCTTACACACCAGTAGTTTCATTACATGCATGCAAACGATTTTGCCTGATTGAAATATTATGATGTTGATTGTGCACGATTTTTTTTACATAAGGGCTGCATGAATGAAAACTGTAGTAGGATATTCCATGCGTTAAAGGCCCACTATGCAACTTTTTTAGCCAAAATGACATTAATTATGCTGGTTGAGAGTTATTCTGATGGTTCTGCAACCATTTCTAGGTCGTTTGGTGGGTGTGTCATGTGCCATGTCACCTCTCCAAGGAAAAAGCGCATATGCAACTTGCTCTGTTCGGACCGACACAATCCGGATGTGACGCAGCGGAAGTATCCAATCGCGCCTCGAAAATGTAATCAGATTGTAGTTTCGAAAATGCTTTACGGCACAGACACACACCCAAACATGGCACCGGCTAGATATAAACAGCCAGTTGCGAGGCAATTGTTGCATTCATCATGGATCAATCGACTGATAAGGGACCCAAGAGGCGACTGTCGGTGGAACAAAAAAAGAGTGGACCAGAAAAGAGATCAGACACGCAACTTTTTTGGCTTGATTTACCTTAATATAACAGGCTAAGAGTCATTGCGATGGTTCTATTATACATTTTTGTTCGATTGTTCGTTGTTTCGACTCCCCCTTGCGCATCTTGGCGGAGAAAAGGAATATGTTTCTGCCGGCGACCCGCCACCCACTCTCACGGGAGTCTCGGGTCTCGCGAAGTAACGAATTGCTTTACGGCACAGACCCCCAAACACGGAACCGGCTCGATATAAACACAAGTAACTAAGGGATTGTTACATTCATCATAGATCAGCCGACTAAAAAGAGACAGAGAAACCCAATGTCGGAGGAACAGAAGAAGAGAAAAGGGAGACTGACCGACAGAGAGGCCAGACACGAGTAAACGTTGGGCAAGCTTTTCAGGAATAGCGTGAACTGAAAGAAAAAGAAGACTGCAAATCAGACGCCGACTTGGCCGTGTTGCTTTTGAAATTGAAAGTGGGTGAACTTTGTCTTCGTGGTATTCTTGATGTTGATAGTCTCTGTACAAATGGGATTGCTCAATCATTTTGTTGTGAGCCCTGTAAAAATTATTTTCTCGACCGTTTTGTTGTGAGCCCTGTATGTTTCTAGCTTGCTTGGTTGCAATCATATAAACACCTTTGTTTCCATGGGTGTTTTGCTGTTCGTCTGTCTCGTCCCCCAGATACAGACTGAATCCCCGAATCCAGGTTCTTGTTTATTCAGATTATTATGTTGGCCAACACTCTTACACTGATTGTTCTGTTCAACTTGAGATAAAACAATTATAATCTAGGATATAAATTCTCCCCATCAACTATAAAAAAGGATGGATTTATGTTTATTGCAATACAAATACACCATTTTAAAAATGTATAACCTTGCCTACACTTTATGAACATCTACTTCGGACATGGCTCCACGCATTCGCCGGCTTCTTTGAAAACAAATGCACATGGCTCGCGTAGAAGTGCATGGGGGAGGGTCGTCAACGAGTTGTTACGACAGTGTTGTAAAATATCTACTACGAAGCTGTAGGGGGCGCTGTGTAGAGAAATGTGCGTGCCAAAACCAAGAAAACAGCGAAGAAATGCCCGAAGTTGCATAGTGGGCCTTTAAAATAATGATAATAATGATAATAAACTCGAGCAAAGTAGGCTATATATCCCAGCCTTCCAAAACAAAATCTTGTTGTACTGTAGATAATAACGTTGGTTAAATTATTTAGGAAAGAACAGCTGATAGAGCGGTCATAATGTAGCGTTTGTGGCCCGTCACTGCAGGGGCTAACTGCAGCGGAATGAGGAGGACACAGAGTGGCCTGCGTTTAACCGGAGAACCAGGCTTTTAATTATCCTTTCCGTACAAACTAACTACGGGGTTGGAGGAGTGCCCAAAACAATATGGCGATAACGAACACTGGCTAGCTGTTCCCGCCCCCTGTCCCAACTGGCCTATCAGGCTGAACTAGGGCACCTCCTTCCCCCAACAAACTCCCCATCAACCGATTTTTTTGTGAAACCGCATAAGTCTTGTGCGTTTCAAATCTATCCGGACCTATGCGGTTTCGTTTGGATTCGTGTGGACGCCTGAAACGCAAATGATGACGTCATTAGCCCCCCCACCAGCAGGGGGACGTCGGAGTTGCGTTGAATTTTTTATTTATTTTATTTGTATTATTTTTGTAGCTCTAAATAAAGCCCCTTGATAAAATGAATTACTAACTGTACATTAAAAAGTATTTCTGCTCAATTTAAAAGGTTGAATCTCCTCGTGACTGAAGACTGTTTGCATAGAGTGCGCAGGCTGTATGCGCGCAGGCTTGATGCGCTCCACTTTTTGCTGTGGAGAACCAGCGCCTTGAATATTTACTACAGCTCGATGCGGTTTCGCAATGACTCCGTCTTTACGGAGACATGAACCGCATAAAACGAAGCCGGATCGTTTTCGCCCGTCTTAGCTCCGTGTGGATGTGGCCTCAGTTGTATGTAAGGCCCCGTCCACACAGAGCCGATTTTTTGGTGAAACCGCATAAGTCTTGTGTGTCTCGGCCGACCGTCCAGACGGAGCCGGCGGATCCGGTGCCCGAAACCGCACATTTCTGAAACCATGTCCCAGGCTGGTTTCAAATATATCCTGACCTATGTGGTTTCGTGTTAGGATTCGTGTGGACGCCTGAAACGCAAATGATGACGTCATCAGCCCCCCACCAGCTAGGCGACGTCAGAGTTGCGTTGATTTATTAATCTATTATTTTAGTTGTATTCTTTTTGTAGCTTTAAACACAGCCCCTTGATAAATGTAATTACTAACTAAACTAACTTAAAAAGTATTGTAAAAGATTTAATCTCTTCGTGACTGAATGGTTGTATACATCGCGCAGGATGCGCGCAGGTTTGATGCGCTACACTTTTTTCTGTGGAGAACCAGCGCTTTGAATATTTACTACAGCTCGTGCGGTTATATTCCAAAACCGCATAAAACGAAACCGGATCGTTTTCGCCCGTTTCGGCTCCGTGTGGACGGGACCTAAATCATGCATCTGCAAACACCATACAGAAAACACTTATTTTCTTGACACAGACATCGTGTACAAGCCCATAACTTTTAGGATTTATGAGTAGCCTATTTGATCTTGACAAAAAAATGTTTTTCCGCGAGTGAGTGTTAAAATCAATGAATGAATGCAGGACCTATTATGCTTTTCGACTTTTATGACCTATAAACGTTGTTATAATGATTGATAGTCATGTTTAACCATACACAAAAAACAATGTAGATTTTCGGGAAACTCTTCCTCTCATCTGGGCGCTTTCAGCTTTCTCTGTCAACGCTCGGTTTCGTCCTTCTCCGCCCCCTCGCCCCCCTCCTGCCAACCCAACTCCGTTGTGATTGGTTACCTTCCTTGAAGCGCGCACGCGGGCAGATTTGACCAGGCATATGGGCGCGCGGCAGGAGTGCCTCTACGTAGATGGCGACCCTTCCATTGGACTCCGTTGTAGCATTTTTTGCCGCCTACTTCCATGGTATGGAGCCTCGCATAGTGCCAAAACATTCATTTACGGCGTAGGAGATCATTCATTTCCATTGCTGGCCAGTGGCCATCCAGTAACTTCTGAGGTAAGTGCATTGAATAGCTACCTCTTTTGAATTGTCAACTGTCTATATTGTATCAGAGGCCCTTTATGATGCATGTACCAATATTTATTTGTGTATGCGCACAGCGTAATTATGTATATTTTTATCTTTGTAGACAACAGATTGCCTGCTAGTTTGTTAGCTCGACTTCGCCATCTGTGACGGTATTTCCGGGAGTAAATTGATTAAATTGCTACCTCTTTTGAAATGTCAGCTCTCTATATTGCATCAAAGGGCCTTTATGATGCATATACTGGTCTTTAGTTGTATGTGCACAGCGTAATTATATATATTTATCTTGGTAGACGACCGATTTTCAGTCATTGCCTGCTAGTTAGTCAGCTCGATTTCGCCAGCTGTGAAGGTATCACTGCACCAGAAGTTAAGTAGTAAATCTATGCCAACTTTTATTTAGTTAGTTATTGATGTAGGATTACTAGGATCAATAAGGTTGATTAACGACGGGTTTAATTTGCTGAACCTGACGGTGTTAGCTACTGTGTTGAAGTACTGTGTGTCTGATGCTATAGGAGGTGTGTCCCTCGTGAGTTGCCGTAAGGGGGAAGTTCGGGGGACACACCTCCTTTTCCAGACTAAACGCAGAACAGTCTGTTACACTAGTATAAATAAGGTTGCTTTTGTTAATTATACCCTTGAAAAGGCTGTTGGATTACATGTATGAATAGAAATTATTCCACACAAAAGCCATAATGACGAGCTTTCAAACGTTATTACACAGACAGTAGTGTCATTCTTTTTTTTCATAAGGTAAGCTTCTGTCCACCCCTTCCCCAATTTGGCAACTATTTGGCCATGTGTGGGGAAACTCATTGACCTACAGGCTATTCAAGGTCTTCTGATTATTTTCACTCTCCTGCAGGTGGTGGCAGCTGGTGCTGGTGGCGGCGGCTGCTGCTGCTGCTGCTGATGGTGTATGCGGCTGATGGCGGATGCTGATGGCAGTGGCTGCTGCTGCTGGTGGCTTTAGCTGGCTGGTGCCGGCAAACACCGCTGCTGCAGGTCGCTGCTGTAGCAGGCGATGGCTGCTTGAGCTGGCTGGTGGTGGTGAAGGATGGTGGACTCGCCTTCTGCTGCTAGTGGTGGCAGCTTGTGCTGGCGACGGCTGTTGGTGGTGGCGACTGCTGGTGGCGGCGGCGACTGCTGCGATTGTTGTCCTTCCTTCCGACCTGATGCACTTTACTATCCTTAACCTCAGCCTGATGTATAATGTGGAGTATTTTCTTTGTTTATTAATAACTTATAATATTCCTCCCTGTTCATTCACTTTGTTCTTGTTTTACAAGTTAGATACACACGCACACCTTTACACATTTGTTGTTCTTGGTCCACACATGACTAACATTGTTTTATTTATTGATAGTGATACCCCCTGCTCCACTTTGCTGTTCTTGTTCACTTACTGTATGTTTGCTTCATTGTTCTTAGTCCTTGTTCCCACTTGTTTTTGGTACCACAAACCTCAGCCAGATTTTTTCTAAACACTCAGCATCTCATACACTGGGTCCAGCTTTACATTTGCGAGTGGGGTCTGGCTGCAGACATCCACCCACACGCTTCAGACATCCACCCACACGCACTTCCGCTGCAGACATCCTCCCACAGAAACATCCACGAGCACACCGGAAATTGCAACAAAAAAAAGAAATGTCGTTTTGCACTGCGCAAGCGCGAGTTGCAAATTCTATTGCCAACGTGCGAAAGGGACGGGACTGCACGAAGCTATGTGACACGTTCGGTTCAGCTACACTTGCACAACACTTGCACACACTTGCACAGCGCCATGGCGTTGCCATGGCGCTTTGCGAGACGGCAGCCTTTCCAGTTGCTCCGTAGTACTGTGTTGTTTTTAACTTTATTTTGTTAATGTTTTGCTACTCCTGCAACCTTGTGCAGGAGTAGGGTGTTTTAAAGGCACCCAGTGCAACTTTCGAGGCTTAAAAATAAACATTCAATTTCTAGTCTTTTTTTACACGTAGTAAGTTTCAATAACTCCATACCATTACATACCGACATTCAAGCAGCAAAGATGAGACGTTGTTGTGTGGTGAGAACTGATAGAAAATCGATAACAACAACAATGCCGCCATTTTCTTTATTTTTTGTAACCTACAATAAATAAAGCAGGCTTCCAGTCAATGGAAAAATGGCTTCTCCCCACCGGCGATTGTTGTTGTTTACGATTTTCTATCAGTTCTCACCACACAGCGACGTCTCATCTTTGCTCCTTGAATGTCGATATGTAATGGTATGGAGTTATTGAAACTTACTACGTGTAAAAAAGACTAGAAATTGAATGTTTATTTTTCATTGAATGTTTACATAAAGTTGCACTGGGTGCCTTTAATATATATCCATGGATATGACGCATTTTAAAGAGAAGGCACGCACCAGTTATCTTGTTTATCCGAGAGAAGAGTTGTTGGCTCTGAAAACAAGCACAGAAGCCGGCGCTGAGAAGCACACAAGGCAGCGCTGAGGAGGAGATATCGGGGCTGTAAGGCTGGCGCTAAACTAAAGGCTAGGCTAGCGGACAATCTGAGGCGTCAATCCCCTCCATCAATCTGAGCCATCAATCCCCTCCATCACCATGGGGAACGTGAACGCCTTGCCAAATAAGATTGATGAGCTAACGGCCTTAACTAACCAGCGGATCTACCAGGAGAGCAGCCTGCTAATATTCACAGAGACGTGGCTTACCCCCCTCATCCCGGATACTAACGTGGACCTGCCGGGTTTCAGCGCGGTGAGAGCCGATAGAGACACAAAAGCCTGTGGTAAGAGCAAAGGTGGGGGGCTCATAATATATGTCAACGATCGCTGGTGTAACCCAGGACATATCTCTGTGAAGAAGGCTTCATGCTGCCGGGACCTAGAGCTACTAGCTGTCAGCCTCCGGCCATACTATTTACCGAGGGAGTTTAGTCACGTGATCGCGGTGTGTGTTTACATTCCTCCGAGAGCCGATGCAGCCACTGCCACAGCCACTACAAGATTCACACTGTCACAGCAAGGCTTCAGACTCTACACCCAGAGGCTTTCTTTTTAATTTCCGGTGATTTTAACCATGCCACCCTGGATTCTACTCTGGCTGTTTTTTATCAGTTTGTGAACTGCCCCACTAGAAACAACAGGACAATTGACCTCCTGTATGCAAATGTTAGGGATGCATACAGGGTCACCCCCCTCCCCCCACTTGGGAAGTCGGACCACAACCTGATCTACCTGCAGCCACAATACACCCCCCTAGTGCAGAGGCAGTCTGTCACAACACGCTCCTTTAGGAGATGGTCTCCTGAAGCGGAGGATGCCCTCAGAGACTGCTTCCAAACTACAGACTGGAGTGTTCTACAGAGCCCCCACGGTGAAGACATAGAGGGGCTGACACACTGCCTGACAGACTATCTAAACTTCTGCACAGATGTAGTCGCCCCTACTCGGACTGTTCGCTGCTATCCAAACAACAAGCCTTGGGTGACGTGTGACGTCAAAACTGTCCTTAATAAGAAGAAGGCAGCCTTCAGGAGCAGGGACAAGGAGGTGATTAAGACAGCACAGCGTGAGCTGAAACAGTGTTTGAAGGAGGCGAAGGAGAGCTACAGGAGAAAGGTGGAGCACAAACTGATGGAGAACAATATGAGGGAGGTCTGGGATGGTGTGAAAATCATCACAGGCCACAAAGCTAAAAACAGTACAGAGGGGGGGACTGTGGAGAGGGCAAACCAGCTTAACATCTTTTTCAACAGGTTTGACCAACCATCCCCCCTCCCACCCAGCCAAGGCACCAACATAATGGCACCCTCACTTTCACCACAGTCATGTGATCCCCCCTTCCCCTCACCACTGGACACCACTCTCCACCCCCCTCTTACCGATCTCTCCTCAAACACCCCAGTGGACCCTCCTCCCTGCATTATTACTGCTGACCAGGTCAGAGGAGAACTGAGGAAGCTTCGCCCAAAGAAAGCAGCGGGCCCAGATAATGTGTGCTCACGCCTATTGAAGACCAGCGCTGCTGAACTTGGGGAGCCGCTTCAGCACGTCTTCAACCTCAGCCTACAACTAGGGAGAGTGCCCACCCTCTGGAAGACATCTTGCATAGTTCCGGTTCCAAAGAAAACCCGACCTAGTGAGCTGAATGACTTCCGACCGGTGGCACTCACATCACATCTGATGAAGACCCTGGAGCGGCTCCTTCTCAGACACCTCAGGCCTAAGGTGCTGCACACTCAGGATCCACTACAGTTCGCCTACCGGACAGGGGTTGGTGTGGAGGATGCCATCCTGTATCTCCTACACCGGGCCCACTCACATCTGGACAAGGGGGCGGGCACAGGCAGGATTCTTTTACTAGACTTCTCTAGTGCTTTCAACACAATCCAGCCCCTCATACTACAAAACAAACTGTCAGCTATGCAAGTGGACCCCCACCTGATAACTTGGATCACCAACTACCTCACAGATAGACCACAGTTTGTTCGATTAAAGGACACCACAACGGACATCTTAATCAGCAGCACTGGGGCGCCTCAGGGGACGGTGCTGGCCCCTCTTCTCTTCAGCTTATACACCTCAGACTTCAGCCATAACTCTTAATCGTGCCACATTCAGAAGTATGCTGATGACACAGCCATCATGGGGTGTATAGGGGGGGACCAAGAGGAGGAGTACCGGACTCTAGTGAGAGACTTTGTCACCTGGAGCCATGCAAACAGCCTGCAGCTCAACACATTAAAAAAAAACCAAACCAAAGAGCTGGTGATAGACTTTGGGAAGTCAAGGCCACGACTAGAGTTGTTCCGATTCCGATACCAGTATCGGAAATGTCTCCGATACTGCCGAAAATGCTGGTATCGGTATCGGCGAGTACTGGAGTCCAGGCACCTCCGATACCACGTAATTTATTAAAATAGAAAGCTATTTACTGGTTAGCTCCGTTAGCGCTGACACAGTTCTTCTTCGCGGCTCTTAAAACAGTTGCGCTGTGCTGCCATCTGCAGCCTACTGTTTTAGAGGGGCGAAGAAGAATTGATCACCTGTCAATCAAGGAGCTAGCGTTATCATGTCGGCGGTGTGGCAATATTTCACGCTGGATGCTCCCACCAGCAAGACTGCGACATGCAACGTATGCCGTGAAAAGATTTCCAGGGGTGGCACGAGTGTTGCTAATTTCAACACTATCAACTTAATAAAACACTTGAAGACGCGTCACGCTAAAGAGCACGACGAGGGGGTGGGACCCACTGACGCTACAGACCTATTAGAGCAGTGCCAGTGGGTGGGACTTCACCAGCAGAAACTAACATCCACAGCGTCTGAAGCTAAGATAACAGAGGCTGTTGATAAAACTGAAGTACATTGGCGGAGGGTACTGGATCTGACATAGAAGATGGCTCCATGCAAAAGTTCACCATTTCGAAAGAAATACAAACGAGGACTACCGTATTTTCCGTACTATAAGGCACACCGGATTATAAAGCGCACCTTTAATGAATGGCCTATTTTAGAACTGTTTTCATATATAGGGCGCACCGGATTATTAGGCGCATAGCATAGACAAGACCGAGATGTGCTATAGAGAATGTCAACAAAACAGTCAGATAAAGTCAAACTTTATTAAGCGTTCTGACAACTCCGGTCACTCCCATGGTAACGATGTTCAAACGTTAATGTGCATATTAACAATATCTGATCAATATCTCTTAACAATAAGATCACCTTTTCAGTTCATTCCCCGTCTACGAATTCCTCGAATTCTTGTGTGTGCGAATTGAACAGTTGGGCGAGTAGGCTACGGCATCCAACATGCCCGGATTCCTCTCGTCATTATCCGAGTCATTGTCGCTGTTGTTGCCTGGCAGTTCAGTGATTATTCCTGCCTTCGTGAAAGCTTGGACCACAGTGGAGACTGTTATATCAGCCCAGGCATCCACGATCCATTGGCAGATAGTGGCGTAAATCTCCCCGTCTTGGTGACGTGTATTCGCCTTCTTGGCCCCGTCCACACGAAGCCGATTTTTTGGGTGAAACCGCATAAAAAAAACGCTTTTGGTGGACACGGCCTACGGCCACACCAAACGCGTGTAACGTAACTAACTTGTCGCTTGATCATTGTGTGTCACAAAAATTGGTTCAACGCGCCAAGGCGCCTGTGGCTGCGCTGGATTTAGGAGTCCGAGGTAGGAAACCCAAACGCCGCCATGTTTGGGTGCATGATAGAGTTTAGATCGGGTTAGATTAAATAATCTCGGATATAAATAACAATAATATAGTCCGCCAAGACGTTGAGGTTGCTTAGCAACCAGAGACGCTGTCCATGCAAGTGAATGGAGCGTTCCCTCTTCGTCATAACTATCAAAAAAAACATCCTTCAAATTCAACGAGCGAACATTATGAAATTAAAATGCACATTTCTCGCTAAAAATGTTTACATAAACGCATTTAATGGCGTAACTATGTTACTATTTCCACCCAGAATAAGGAAAGATGACGGCCGTATGCTTCTGTGCAAGCGTCACTACTCTAGTGACGTCGGTTCAAGCTCCACGCTGATTTGTTCCATTAGTAGATGGAACAAGGAGGTGTCCGATAGGCGGAGATGATCAGCGGGAGTGGCCGCCAGCGAAGCTGTGCATGGTGGGAGTTGTTGTCTTCAATCCACAAGCGCCAAAAAGTCACTTTCTGCCTTTTCTCGGTCAAGGCGGCACCAAATTAGAATTTTATTTTATTATTCGACTACATATAGGACCCAATTTCAATACATATTCATGTCTGCACCGGTGAAATGCTCCTTTAAAGATATTGTGGCTACACTTTATTATTTTTTTAAAATAACTATTATTTAAGTTGCTGTTGCACTACTGTTTTTTATACTGTTCTATTTAAAAATAAATGGCTTTAATTTGCCTTATTCATTCATTCATTTACAAAGGGTTTAACCTGACCCAGGCCTTACCACAATGATAATCATATCACAGTCATTTTTGTAACATACTGGTATCGGTACTCGGTATCGGCCGATACCCACAGCATAAGTATCGGAATCGGTATCGGGAGGGAAAAAATGGTATCGGAACATCTCTAGCCACGACCCCAAGCAGTGGACATCAATGGGGTAGAGGTGGAAACCGTGGGCAGCTACAAGTACCTGGGAGTGTGGCTTGACAAAAAACTGGACTGGGCAATCAACACCGACCACCTCTACAAGAAAGGCCAAAGCAGAATGTATTTTTTAAGGAGGCTGCGATCTTTTAATATCTGTAGTAAACTTCTGTCCATGTTCTATCAGTCGGTGGTCGCCAACATCCTTTTTTACGCTGTGGTGTGTTGGGGAGGCAGCACAACCAAGAGGGACTCCTCCAGGCTTGACAAGCTCATCAGGCGGGCCGGCTCTGTGGTCGGCTTCAAGCTGGATTGTCTGGTGACAGTGGCAGAGGAGAGAACCACAAAGAAGCTTCTGGCCATCCTGGATGACACCAGCCACCCTCTGCACACTGTCATCAGCAACCAAAGAAGCACCTTCAGCGACAGGCTGCTCCTCCCCAGATGCCGCACCAACAGACTAATGAACTCCTTTGTCCATCGTTCCATCACACTCCACAACTCCGCACTTGGAGGGAGGAGGGGGGGGCAGCAGGAGGTGTACAGTGGATAAAGGGAAATAGAAATAGGATAGACCAGTGGTTTTCAAACTGTGGAGCGCGCCCCCCCTGGGGGGCGCCAGAGTTCTTCAGGGGGGGCACGACGTGAGAAAAAAATAAACCCGAAGAAAAACCTGAAAGTCGATGGTTCAAATCATTAATCGTACTTCAACTGTAGAAGTAACCTAACTAAATCAATTTTCAACCGTTTATCTTCGTGCAAACCATTTAACAACTCTACACACTTGTATCTTCAATACTATCGAAACAGAATTTCGATATAATTTATACTTTTTTCAGAATCACAGTTTTAGTTTCAAACCGGCATCGTTTTCAGTTGCTTATAATAATTTAGGTCACCATAGCAACGCCGGTAAACAAACCCCGCCGAATAGTCGAATCTCTGGACTGAAAAAGCAGATCTGATTCGACTCTGAAAATTCAGAGTCGGGGACCCTGAATGAATCTGTGTAAACTGGCAGTTTACACAGATTAAGATGTTCAAATGTATTTAAAAAAGGTTAAGCTAAAACATGCTTAGATAAAGTTGTTAAATTGTGTTAAGAAATGTGTTTAAAAACGCACAAAGATGTTGTAATGTTTCAGAAATATGTTTAAAATGTTTTAAAAATATGTTTCAAATGTTTAAAAAATATGTTTCAAATGTTTTAAAATTATGATCAGAGATGTTTAAAATGTGTAAAATAATTAAGATAGCTTTCAAAACACAGGTCTTTAGAAAAAAAAAAAATTGGGGGGGGGGCTCAGCTGAATTTTTTCTCTGAGGGGGGGCTCACTCTCTCACACTTTGAAAACCCCTGGGATAGACTGATCGAGCTTGCATAATCTATTTATTTATTTATTGCTACACACTCCATTTATTTATTAACATAAATAAGATATAATAATTGCTGCTAACATCTGCTGCTGCTTCTTCTTTTTAAAATGTAGTTATTTATTTATACAATGTCTTGTTGCATTTTAGCTTGTGTTTTTCTTGCTTGTTTATGTGTCTTGTCTGTACTACCGCTGCTAGAATTTTGAATTTCCCTGAAGGAGCATTCCCAAGGGATCAATAAAGTGTCTATCTATCTATCTATCTATCTATCTATCTATCTATCTATCTATCTATCTATCTATCTATCTATCTATCTATCTATCTATCTATCTATCTATCTATCTATCTATCTATCTATCTACTTGGAGGTATTGGTAGGTGACTATTCAAAACAGCGATACTACAATTATAAAGGCACGAGACTTGCATTTCTTTACCGATCTATTAGTTTAATTAAGTTTAGATTTTTTCATCAAACAAATAACCGAACGCGAAGCATTTGTTGTTTTAATCCACACTGACGTGGATAAAGCTAGCTAGGTTTCATTTTTGCAAGATAGGCAATGTATTTTGTAAACGTTGTGTAGCCTTTAGTCTGTCTTTTTAAACGATTTTACAGATTTGTAGATGTGTTGCGAGTGTAAACGTTTTTAAGATTACTTTTGACAGTCATCTGTAGACCAAAACAGAGTTAAGTTGTGATAAAATAATGAGCACGAATTGAATTGACGCAGCTCGTTCCGCTTTAACTAGAGTTGCACCTATCAGCTGTTCATCTCTGCTGCGGTGGCTGAGAAGTGTGATTTCATTCAATAGACAAAATCGATCTTTAATTATTTGATCGGCCTGTTTAGTTCATACAATCTGTTTATAACTAAGAGATCATAACTCTTAGTTCAGTTAAAAGGGGTAAAAGAGATGAAAAATGTAATAAAACGGATAAAAGTTAAAGAATTACTGTTATAGCCTACTATCCTGTCTCAGATTCTAAATGTCCAATGTCCCCCAGTCAATAGGGTGCTGGAGCTCGGACAGTTCATAAAACATGTGACAGAGAGAAACAGATTTAAAGTACAGTATGAGGTAGAAAAATATCTTATTATTAATTATATGCCAATATATAGATAAAGTTGATGCTCTGAAGGGACAATAATTGCTGCACACTAAATAAGAACAACTTTCCATTTGTTCACTTGCTTTAATGAACGACAGCAGTGAAATGACAATAACCAAAGATGTCATGAGCAGCTGAAAGTGCTGGTAGGTTTACATCTAAATAGAGTCATGAACTTCCTGTTCCGCTACGTGCAACAACATAGAGGACCGTAGTGCAATATTCCCTACACACCCCTAATAAATATTAAGTTTTCCCATTTTTCAGCCTCTTTCGTGTAGACTACCGCTGTTGTGGCACTAATAATAACAACTTATCTAATTCACTTCAACTAGCTATAAGCAAAGAGGAATCGGAGAGTCCAGGGCCCCGTTTCCCGATAACGATGGATCCACGCTCGTACGATCATTCTCACGATGGATCTTGCGATCCATCGTCAATTTCTTTGGAGCGTTTCCCGAAACTCCTCTTAACGTGAACGCGCATTCGCTGCACTCACGACGTCGTAGGATTGTAACTGTCTACTGACACGGTGCTGAAATGGGCTCCGTAGGAGGGGGAGACGCAGGAATGTCGCAGGAAAATTGTGTTAAAAAGGGTTAAAAGATATCCCCATCAAGGACAACAGCAGAGTATCCTACGAAAAAAATAGACTGCAATTAGCCTATATGAATGCTAAAGACATTAAAACACAATTGATTAGGCTTAAACCGACATAGGCCTATATCAGTCCTAATCCTGAATGCACTGTGCGTTTCACGGCATTTTCCCCCCTTAAATAATTCCTCTTCACACCTGTGAATAACCCGGGAGACGTCCATGATGAGGAATACAACGAAGCCCACCGTCTGGCCCGGTGCATCGTTGAGCGCACGATCGGGAGGTGGAAGTGGCGCTTTAGATGCCTTCACAAGTCAGGCGGAGGGCTCCAGTTTTCTCCGGCCAAGTCATGCGCCGTGATATGTGTGACGGCTATGTTGCACAACATTGCAGCTAAGGCTGGGGTGGCATTGCTTGAACCGGAGGACGTTGAGGACGATGACGATGAGGAAGATCGGTGTGAGGACGGCCTCCCTCATAGCTACGCGGCTGGTTTTCATGCGCGTCGAATAGTGATTGAGACTTTTTTTTAACCCCCTCCACCCTCCCTCATGTCACTAAACATTCCCGTCAACGTGACCAATCCCCACCATATCCCAGCCTTTTGCCTGCTCCTTTGCTTGTTTTTTATAAAAAATGGTATTTCTTTATTTTCTTATTTTTTTTAATTTCTTTTATTTCGTTATTTTTTATTTTTTTTAATTTGTTTAATTTAATTTATTTTTTTACATTATTTTATGCTACGTTTTATGAGTAGCCTATGTCAGTCTGCACAAATCCCCCCACTTTCTCTCACACATTTTGAGTGCCCTGCCTGCGCAAACATTTTCTGGACTGTGACTGTCCCGTTTTATTTTGGCCATTTGAACATCTTTATTCATAAATTAATTAATAATCTTTATTAATTACCAAACTAAGAACATAAAGGCGCAATGCGTTTTAATAAAACGCATCCAATAGACGGAATGTCCGATGGTGTCGCCACTGAGGCTATAGCTGACGATGCTCTTAGCGTCCTACGAGTACCTACGAGCACCCCTGGAGTACTCGTTAGCTACGAGCGTTTTCAAGACGTTCGTTCCCCACGATGCTTTCGGGAAACGCGGTGAAAACTCTACGATGCCCTTTCGACGCACTTCACGATCCACTTAGGCTAACGAAACTTTCGGGAAACGGGGCCCAGGTCAAGTATAGATGGAGAGTTTATTGCCGCCCGCAAACGAGAGACAACAAAGCCGAATGGTATTCGCGAATACACACTGCTGAATGAATCCCGGACAGCTCCTTATATCCCCAATCCTTTACACAATACAAAGTTGGACTTTCATCAAATATTGATGTGCATAGAATGTTTTTCTGGGTCATACTGTGTGGATGTCAGCATATTCTCATGTCTTCTGGATCCCAATGTGACCTTAGAACATATATTATCCTTATACAAACAGAGATGATGCACACGTGTGAATGTAAGCATTGTCTTCAGAGAGTACATCACAATGGGAGCAGACTGGACTCTCTTACGCCCCGTGCCCACTACCTCCGTCAGTTGTCCGTTGCCCATTGACTTTGAATGGGGACGGTCGCGCAATGCATTGTGGATCCGTCCGTTGACTTGGAGCGTTCGCCACCGTCAAAAAGTTGAAAAATGTTCAACTTTTTCGGCAGCGACGGTTCCGTCATCCAATCAGATCGCGTATGCAAATTTAAGCACTGTGACGCGACTCGGGCTCTGACGATACTGGAAAGCGGGAAAGCGGGTCTTCTTGCCTCGCAACAAGCAGGAAGAAGCGGGAAGAACCCGGCGAAGCGATTTGATTGGCTGACGGTTGCCTCAACAAACGGATGGGGGAGTAGTCTTTGCAGAGGCAACCGTCAGCCAATCAAATCGCTTCGCCGGGTTCTTCCCGCTTCTTCCTGCTTGTTGCGAGGCAAGAAGACCCGCTTTCCCGCTTTCCAGTATCGTCAGAGCCCGAGTCGCGTCACAGTGCTTAAATTTGCATACGCGATCTGATTGGATGACGGATCCGTCGCTGCCGAAAAAGTTGAACATTTTTCAACTTTTTGACGGTGGCGAACGCTCCAAGTCAACTGACGGATCCACAATGCATTGCGCGACCGTCCCCATTCAAAGTCAATGGGCAACGGACAACTGACGGAGGTAGTGGGCACGGGGCGTTACTGGTGTGACACATCAGATGGGAATGGACTGGACTCACTCACTGGTGCCACATGGCAAATAACATCTAGGCTAAAGGTGATCAGCTGTTTTCCACTATTAAAGTATCTATATGATGTGTAGGCCTAATAATAATCATAGTTTAACATAGAATGTAAGGTTAATTTCTACCACATATCCCCCCTTTGAGGCTTGCCCAAGCCTCAATAAAAGAAAACAATAATAACATCTCTATTACTTAAATTTCCCCATGTCCCCATTATCTATAAATTAGTCTATGAGACTATGTGCCGGCGATTGGATCAGAATAGCACCACATCTGGCTACCTAGAAAAAACACCGCTAATCTAAAGCAGGAGTTTCAACCTGGATCCAGGGATTGCAACCTGGTGATGAAAAAGATTGCCAAATGTGGTGTATTATGTCCAATATTTTTGACTCCCGCAAAGTATTCATAAAAA
The DNA here is from genome assembly GCF_026213295.1 of Gadus chalcogrammus. Taxonomy (NCBI): domain Eukaryota; kingdom Metazoa; phylum Chordata; class Actinopteri; order Gadiformes; family Gadidae; genus Gadus; species Gadus chalcogrammus. Next base: position 21,949,585 of record NC_079429.1, on the reverse strand, counting down.
GATCATAAAACCTTTCTAAACATAACACCACAATGTTTCCACATTTAGAATACAACCACAATCAAATGTGTACCTAAAATACCCTCATAAAAATTATAACAATATGTTTTCAGCATGCATTGAAAATCATCATTCTCCAAAATATGTGACATAATAATTAACTAAAAATGAATAATTTTGAAAATATGTGTCATGATAATGTACCCAAACATGGACATTTCAGCATTTGAAATCTTGAGATTGTCTGTAGGTTTGCACGGAACTGAATGGCTCAGGTGATCTTCATGTATTGGTGCGCAAGGATACAGGTGGGGGGTTTTGGACAAGGTCATAGATGTTGCTCCTGTTGGCTGAAATCAAGCCTTGTAGATCACGAGGCCGGCTCACATGAAGAGGTTACTAGCACATTTCGTGATCCTCCACCTGGTGTTTGAGATATCACAGTCCAATGTTCATCCCTCCTTTACAAGGGCATATGTTCCCAACCGTCCAGTAGGATCGGGTCGGGCCTCCTTTGGATCCTCATTTGTGCCTCCAGGTTTAACTGGATCTCCATGTACTCTTGGATGACACCTGGTGCTCCTTTAGCACTCACTGCTCACAGGCTCTCCATCCGTCCTGAGAAGGGGTTATTGATTCCGGAGATCTCTGCCAACTCTAATCTGAGGCACTATAATCCTTCCAGCGCCCTGGCCACCGACCCATCCAGAGCTGTGTTGTTGGGGATAAACGCACAACATGTCGCCCCTATCATCCCACACACCCCCCTTGGCTCTGCCAATGCATAACCAAGACTAGCTTAATTTGATAGATCATTCGGGAGATGGCATCTAATTGTTCTGATAGTCCTTCTGCTGTATCCATGGTAAATTTGACAAAACGTTGCTGATTTTATATAGATTATACAATCAATATTTTTGTGAATGGTTGAACACAAAAACAGAATTCATTCAAACCCCTGCCACTATTTGATTGCATCATGTGGCTGTTACTCCTTGCTTGTCTGGCAGCACGAGCTATGGAGTGATGCCCCTTTTCTTAAAGGCAGTATCGGTAGCATTAATTATTGCCAGACAACGCCACCCTGGGAATTTCACCCAGAGATTTATTTTAAGTGGACTAGCACAAATGAAGGAAAGGCACTGAGGTCCGTTATGCAATGAGGCAGAGACGGCAGTTCGATCATACAAAAATACTTTTATTTATACAAAATGTCTGTTCTTAAGACTACTAAATAATTACTCACTAAGGAGGGAAATTGGGTGCTGAGATCCAATCAGTGCTGAGACCTACTGTGAACACCTGCATCCAAAGGAAAGGGGGTCCCAGGAACACCACGCGTAAAACAAATGAAAAATAAACCAACTGCAAACACAATACAAAAGGGACACCGTGACCAGGACACCAGTCCACCACCGTAGGCTCAGCACCTGAATTGAGGGGGATCGCAGAGCAACCAGTTAGAAAACATAATGGAAACAAAATAATAATAAGAGAAATTAATTAAATAAACAAAATCTATAATAACTAAACACAAGGAGAAATCAGCAAAAACTCTTACATAACATAACATTCACACTTTAAGATGTAGTTGCACCAACTAAACAAAAGAGATAGCGACACAACAGGAAAAGGAACAAACTATCGCTAGCCGAATGAACGGCAAAGCGATCGGGTCCGAGCTGGCCCTGGCAAGGCGGTAATAACGTTGAAGCAAAGCAGCAGTGGTTTTTATAGGTGGATTGGCCGCCGCTGCGCCGCTACTGTCGGCCACCCAATCGGGCAGTCCCGGCCAACGTGGCGTGGAGCAGGGAACGGGACGCTATACCAAAGCGACAGTTCAGTAGGCGGCATCGGCCATGTATCGATGAGCAGCGCGCAGCCAGCAGCAACATCCAAGTGAGCCCTTTACAAACAATAACTAAAATGAGCACTGGAAAGGCAACGTATAAGAGAGATGCAGCCGTGACCGGCAGCTCACCTATCACTGCACAGAAGCGGAAATAGACGCACAGGAGCTACGTGACCCAGCCTCCGGCAAGCAAGAGCCTTTACAAAACAATAACTAAAATTAGTACTGGATGGGCAACATGCGAGAGAGATGCAGCCGTGACCGGCAGCTCACCTGTCACCGCACGGAAGCGGAAATGGACGCCCAGGCGCAACGTGACCCAGCCTACGGCAAGCAAGATGCCGACATGTGCTCTACGCCCGCCTTTATAGATAGTCTCCCACCGTGATTGGCTGGGACTGCCGCACAGCTGACAGTCACCATGACAACAAACTACATATTGCCACACTTGGCAGACATAGTTTGTAGGCTCCGGTGTGTCTGCATCTGGCTCTGGAACTTTGCGTTTCTATTGTAGAAATACAAACTTGTGTACCGCAGTTAGTTGTTCAAAAGCATATTTCCGTTGATTCTATTTTTAATTGTTCTTATGGAAGTCCCTTATGGGGCCCTTGAAATGTAAGTGAAAGCATGAATCTAACCGTAAGCATCACATACAAAGTTAGCTGTGTCATTCTATTTAGCTTGTATGTGATAACTCAGTATTGCTATAGATATTGATTGATGTCTAATTGATATCTCTCAGAGAGATATAAGGTACTCACCTTGCTTCTGGAAACATTGGACCCGAAATTTGTATGTGTTTTAAATATGTTTGTATCATAATTGATAATGCCTCAGTTGCATTCCTTCTTAAATGTTTTATGTGTGTATAGATATGTGTGTGTGTATAGATGTGTGTGTGTGTGTGTGTGTGTGTGTGTGTGTGTGTGTGTGTGTGTGTGTGTGTGTGTGTGTGTGTGTGTGTGTGTGTGTGTGTGTGTGTGTGTGTGTGTGTGTGTGTGTAACCAATTATATTTAGTGCTTGAATAGGTGCTTGCTGAATATACGCTGGCCCATTGTCTGAACTTATCTCTGATTGAATTTCAAACCTTGGCATGACTTTTCCAGTCAGAAACTTGATTACTGTAGCTGCACTTTGGTCTTTTGATGGGACTGCTTCTACCCATCTGCTGAACCTGTCAAGGATAACTAACATGCACAACATGGTTCATGACCAGATGTCAAAATGGTCCTTCAGGTGTGGGAATGTGTCCCAATGTAGTAGTGATTGTTTTTCTTACATGTTTTTTTGCACATAATTCATACTCATTTAGTTGGTTATCAATCATTTTTTGCAATTATGGTGAAGAAAAAACCTTGTTTTCTAATTCTCCTCAACACTCCTCAACACCTCCCCCCTTGCGCAATGGTCAAAACCATGCGCACTTAAATGATAAGCAAACCTAACAATGCCGTTGGTGGAACCAACGTTGGAACTCCTAACCTTAACCATCCGTAAAATAAAACCAATCTATTGGGAAGGGAAATTGAAGCCAGTATATCCAAAACCAAAGGTTGATATTTGTGGGTTTTACCATCAGCCGCCTTGAAACCACGCCGTTACCAAGTCATGCACTAAACCGAAAAGATTTCATGCGTCAGCAGGCCTTCATACCTCAACTGTCAAATAAAACGCAACATGCCCTGTCCCAATACCACCACCTCTGCTGCTGGGGCTGCCATATCTGACTCCTGTTCCCCCTCCACCTTTGACCAGCCGGCTCCTCCTATGATGGTTGCAGTTTGTCACTTCATGATCAAGTGAGCCAGTGCTCACAGTGACTGCCAAGTAATCGTGACTGTCCCTGTTTTAGGTTGTCCCGGTCTTCAAGGTGGGATCTTACCCGTCATTGGCTAACCAGCCTTCCATACTGGCTTAGTGCAGGATGCCGTGCCTGGGATACAATCAATCCCCACCCATAAGGTGGTTTTGACCGCAAAGTGGAGGGATGGAGACAGAGTCTACAATCACAATTGCCCATGCAGCCAAGGCAGTGCGTAATGGACACACCAGAGCAGCTACAACAACAACAACAACAAAAATTTGACTCTGTGTGTGCGGGGGGTATATGATGGGGTAAATCGAAAGGTAATTCATCAGAGTTAAAAGTATCATATTATCAAATGTTAATATTCTATTAAAGTGTTGCAGCAGCAGTCATGGCATTTGAAAGGTAAACCCACCACTTCTGAATGTAAATTGAGACCTAGCATGTAGGATCCCTTCCCAGCAGATGTAGCGTTAATCCACCTTCTGTCCTTAACTAAGGAGATGTGAATATAAAACAAAAAATCACAATATTAAAACTTGCATTTTCAATATTAGGCGATTCACTTCTGTGTTAACCGTTACTCATAATCATAATTCCCTTTATAATTCCACCGGATTGTCCTATACTCACTATTTAAATTGGGCGAACTAATCTTATTATATTCTACCTGTTGTTTTTGTGTGAAGTAAGCTTTTGGTACCCCTTTGTGTATTCCATCACTCTAAGCAGGAGAGGATTCTCCCCTGCCTCTGTGACCCTAACACACACGCGAGAGCAGGCTCAAACACACACCCTTTTTTATTGTATTTTACTTATATCATTTTAAATGACATTTGTCATTGTGGATAACATGAATTCATAAATCGGAATAATATTTTATCGTACTCATTCAGTCTAATTTTTAAGTATTGCCGATTATTATTTCTAGATTGTACGACCACTTTTAATAAATGTCCATTAACATCGTAATTCCTTAGGAAATATTTTATTTGTGTTGTTATCTTGGCACCTAGACCTCGTCAGGTCCAAACACCAAAACAACATCCACCTATCCACTGCGGAGTCCAAGGTTTGGGTAAGCTGAGCTCCTCTTTTGAGAAGTGCAACTGTGTTTACCCTGAATTCTTATAATAAGAATCCCCAGCGCTGGTAGCCCCCTGGACTTCTGTGGACGAGCGGTGTGAATGTTATTGATAACATTAAACGCTAATTGTTCATTTTATGGAGTCTAGATAATTACCCTTAAAACCTGTGATTATCATGTAGCTCTAATACTTCGATACTGGGCTCTCCATTGATTGATCACCTCTGGGTTGGGCCCTACCATCTCTCTGTGTCCTTAACATTAAACTCATCATCACATCCAGAATCCTCTCAATCCTTACCCAACATGCTGTATCCCTCTGAACCAACACAGTGTTTCACCAATTGCCCTGTGTACCAAGATCTATTGATTCATATCACATGGTACCACGACGCTATGGAGAGTCTCAAAGGTTGTCGCGACACACAGAACCACAGAGTCACCGATCCCAGTGGTGGTTCTATGATTTTCCTAAAACAGGGGCCACAGGTTATATCGAAGGACCAAGTAGTACAGAGTACATCCAATCACAAATGTAATCTATTCAGCACAATGCAAATCCATTCTCTCTCTCTCTCTCTCTCTCTCTCTCTCTCTCTCTCTCTCTCTCTCTCTCTCTCTCTCTCTCTCTCTCTCTCTCTCTCTCTCTCTCTCTCTGATCTCCTTGGTTTCCCCTGTGTTTCGAGTGCCAGGGGGCTTCGTAATGCTGTACTACAGCTAGGCTCCTCTAGCCCTTGATCCACACGGGAACTCTCTTCCTGTTTCCTGTTCCGACTATTTAATTTCCTCCTAGCTTTCTTACTCATTGGCTTCACCAAAATCTCTTCTTCCACATGCCCATCATCACTATCCTCATCTTCGTCCTGACTTTCACTAGATCTAGTTTCAGCATCATCACACTCTCCTCTTGCCTTTCTAATCCCCTCATAACAGTTCCTGTGTATGGGTGCGCCCCTCCTTCCCTGTGTGTTATATTGCTTATCCTCCTCATCTAGTGTAACCTCCCCTTTAATCGCTACCATGCCTTTTAACAATGGATACATTTTTGACGGCTTGTACGGTGGTGGCTCAGCCTTCAGAGACAATGGTTGAGCCTTCTCGTCATCAGTTATTATCTGCCTGGCTACTCGATGTAATGAACGCCACCTATCTCCTTCCTCTTTGAACAGAGCTAGTATTAACTCTTCCCTGGCCTTCTTCTCTAAGGCCATTTTACCACTTCTGTTATCTATGTAATTCCTTATCACTACCGCCATGTCCCTATACATTATTGGATCAAAAGTCCCTCCCATGGGCCATATAGTGCCTGGTCCTTCTGTCCTTTCTTCCCATTTCTCAGAGATCTTTTTCATCTCACCTTTGAGAAATAGACGGTCTCTACTCAAAATCTCTGCAGCCGTCGGTACTATATTCATATTCTCTCTAGGTGTATAAACACTATTTTTAATACAATTTATTTGAGTTTATTCAACTCGTTAGACAAATTATTTTATTATCTCTAAGCTATAAATGTACACTCCTCCCGTGCGTTGCTCTCTCTCTCTGTTGATTGGGATGTGCGTCCCAGCTATTCTCTGCTCCTAGGCCCCCACCCTTTCTGGCCACAGGCTAAGAGATCACACCCCTAGATAAGGTTTCGCCCACTTGTTCCAGACAAGTTATTTATTCTCTGACTGTCTTATTAATGACAGGATAAACTAAAAACAAAACGGATTGTAAAAGCCTCCGAGGTAACTTAATCCTACACAACTTAAATACAGAAGGAAACAGTTTATACGACGTTCAATAGTGTATTGAAAAAAACGGATGAAAAAAAAACTGGAACTCACTCAACTCGTCAATAAATGCAAAATAAAAGACTGGAACTCACTCAACTCGTCTTTTAAATGCAAAATAAAATAATAACTCCAGATGGGAAGATATTGACTGGAACTCACTCAAATCGTCAATAAATGCAAAATAAAAGACTGGAACTCACTCAACTCGTCTTTTAAATGCAAAATAAAATAATAACTCCAGATGGGAAGATATTGACTGGAACCAGTCACTCACTTGGCTTTAAATACAAAATAAAAGATTGGCCGAACGCTGAAGTTGACCTTTTTTGCTTAAAACATGAACGGTCGAGTACTCCAGCTCTGAGCTACTCAACCAGAAAAACAAGAACCCTATTTCCTCAAAGTGCCAAGATCAGAATTAATATTCACTCAATCGATCCGATGATAAGAAAATTTGTTCAATCGGCCCAAAATAAGAGAAAATTCACTCAGTTGATCCAAGATCAGAAAACTGTACAATCGGCCCAAAATTAAAAGAGAGAGAATTCAAAAAATCGATCCAAGATCAGAAGACTGTTCAATCGGCCCAGAAGAAGAGAGAAAATTCACTCAACATTGATCCAAGAACAGAAATTGTTCAATCGGCCCAAAATAAAGAAAAAACTCACTCAATCGATCCAAGATCAGTAGGCTGTTCAATCGGCCCAAATAAGAGAAAATTCACTAGTCAGCAATTCAAGGAAACTCTTCTCTAAATAAAACCACCCGAGTTAATCCACAGTAATGAATTCTAACTCATAACCCATCTCCAGATGGGATTTCAAAAAGTCCAACAAGTACGCACTCACACGACCCGCGGACCTGCGCTTGTTCTATTGGAACTTTGACTCTAATTCGTTCCCCTAGAACACAGCCACAGGACTTTATAGTAGGCCCAAACCAAATTTCAGCTGGGGCCTCAGAAATCCAACAAGTACGCACTCACACGACCTGCGGACCTGCGCTTGTTCTATTGGAACTTTGACACTAATTCGTTCCCCTAGAACGCAGCCACAGGACTTTATAGTAGGCCTACTTATCAAAAAACAAAAATAACAATTTTGTATCAATTTAGAACCATAAACCGCTTGTTAGTTAACCATAACAACAGAGCGTCTATGGCTGTGCGCGCGCACACTCTATCTCTCGCCGGAGTTCCCCAATCTCTCTTCAATGATTAATTTGATTCGTTGGACTGAAGAGACGCTTTACCTGCAGCAGAGCTTCCAGACGGGACAGGAAAAGATCAAACAACCGTATTAATTTGTGGTAAGTCAACTTTACCGGGAGTTTGATGAGCGCTAGGGTTGTGTGATCCGCTCGTGCCCCGTCCGTCAGTCCAGCAGCCGGGCTGTCTCTGTTCCTCAATCCTGTTTGTGACGCCAAATGTTGTGGCACTAATAATAACAACTTATCTAATTCACTTCAACTAGCTATAAGCAAAGAGGAATCGGAGAGTCCAGGTCAAGTATAGATGGAGAGTTTATTGCCGCCCGAAAACGAGAGACAACAAAGCCGAATGGTATTCGCGAATACACACTGCTGAATGACTCCCGGACAGCTCCTTATATCCCCAATCCTTTACACAATATAAAGTTGGACTTTCATCAAATATTGTGCATAGAATGTTTTTCTGGGTCATACTGTGTGGATGTCAGCATATTCTCATGTCTTCTGGATCCCAATGTGACCTTAGAACATATATTATCCCAACAAGTCCGCAAAATTTTACGACCGTATAGGTCGTTTGTACTGCCACGGATTACGACCCACTGGAGCGTATCAAGCGCCTCTACAGGTCGCGGGAGGTATGTATGCCACATATATGACCAACAGGGCATTTGGTGAAATTGTTACGTAGCCATATTAATCGTTATTATCTGAATGGGAAATGCAATATTTTAGGACGGATACACCATTAAACGTGTTTCTAATGACATTTCTAGCGAGAAATGTAAATTTTCCTTGCATAATCTTCACTCAGTGAATGTGTATCTTTATTAATCTTTATTATCTGAATGGGAAATGCAATATTTTAGGATCGATTCACCGTTAAACGTGTTTCTAATAACATTTCTAGCGAGAAATATACTTTTTACTTGCATAATCTTCAGTCAGTGATTGTGTCTGATCTTTAGTTTTATAGTTATTAGGAAGATTTAATCGGCTCGCTCGCATGTTTCAACAACGTCAGGTTGCGAGGGACGCTGCTTTCGCTAAACTAGCAGCTCACGTGTTTCCTGTGTTTGTGTTATTAAACCGTTACTTTATGTAACTTTTAATGATATTGTAATAACCACAGGCGAAGTAAGCTTGATAGCAGGTTTATTGGATTCCACAATCGGACAGGCAGGCACAGCTCCACCGGAAAACTACAACAACCAAAACTCCCACCCGGAGGGTAACCCCCGGAACCCCCTCTCAGAAGGCCCGCCCCTTCCTCCCAAACCCTGTGACGTGAAACACGTTTATCTGAGAGCCAACCCAGTCGCCAAAAGCATACGTTGACAGTGTACGTTTTCGTGAACACTGGATTACGTCGCATTTCAACATGAAATAGCGTGTTAGCACACACACACACACACACACACACACACACACACACACACACACACACACACACACACATAATGCATTTCGCTGCTAAAACAACAACTTGGGCTGCTTCTAGGACATTTTGGGTGGATTTGGAACGGTATGTGGGCAGGACGATTTTTGCAGGCAGGACCTGGCAACCCTGCGCTGTTGCCCGAGGTGCAGAAATGCTCTGGAACAGATCTGGATCCACCATGGCCAAAATAATTGTCATGAATAGCATGAATAGATTCATGCATTATCATTTAACTTGAACATGTGTTTTTACAGTATATAGTGGTGGAGGGATGACGTATGTTGGCCAACCCGGAAGTGAGCGTCGACCTGGGTTTCCCTTGACAAAAAGCCAACAGGTTTTTCCATTGGATTTTGGATTATTGCAGAAAAATTATCATCTTTGAAGCACCTCCACAAAAACTGAAAATAAAGAAATAAATAAAACTAGAACTGCAAGCAGTTATGCAGGGGTCCAAGAAGTGTGCATTTCGCCGGCACAACGCGACAAGAAATGTGCATTTCGCCGGCACAATGCGAAGAATGTGTTCAAAACGCTACCCTGAACCTGTGGATACAAAGGATTTGACTGTGGTAGGAGTAGCGGGAAGTCAGTGTAGCGTTTTCGCGGCGAAATTTTGTAGAAGATATACAATTTCCTCGTTTATTGCGCCCCCTAATGGCGAAATTTTCCGAAATTTTTATCGAACGACATTAAGGTTAGCACCAACATGTGTGTACAATTTGGACTCGATCCGATGTCTAATTTTGGATTTTTTTGGATTTTTAATTTTCCACGTCTAATTTAGCTAATAAACAAATATTCAAAACTCTACCGTTTCGTCGTCGAAGGTCGGATCAAAAAACTGTATACGATTCCTTTGCGTGTGCGTCTGAAGATGTCGTGTGCAAAGTTTGGTGTCGATTGGTCAAGAAATGTGGGAGGAGTAGGGAAAAAACAGTTTTGCGGTTTTCGCGATTTAGCGAAAAATATTCATAGACGCAAATGGGCGTGGCCTAGACCAAAAGATGCAGCAGACTCCAGTGCATCTGTGTGTACAAGTTTTTGGACTCTGGGAGGTTCGGTGTGGGAGTTATAGCCCCAAACGCGTATTCCTTGGTATAGCGCCACCTAGTGACCGGCGCGTCTGGATTTTGTCGTCTGCTTAGTCCGAACAGATCTGGATCTAGTCATGTGATTCGCGTGTCGGCACCATTTACGGTTTGGGCTGTGGTCCCACTTTTAGGGGGGTAAGAATAACTAGAACTGCAAGCAGTTATGCAGGGGTCCAAGAAGTGTGCATTTCGCCGGCACAACGCGACAAGAAATGTGCATTTCGCCGGCACAACGCGAAGCATGTGTTCAAAACGCTACCCTGAACCTGTGGATACAAAGGATTTGACTGTGGTAGGAGTAGCGAGAAGTCAGTGTGGCGTTTTCGCGGCGAAATGTTGTAGAAGATATACAATTTCCTCGTTTATTGCGCCCCCTAATGGCGAAATTTTCCGAATTTTTTATCAAACGACATTAAGGTTAGCACCAACATGTGTGTAAAATTTGGACTCGATCCGATGTCTAATTTAGGATTTTTTTTGATTTTTGATTTTCCACGTCTAATTTAGCTAATAAACAAATATTCAAAACGCTACCGTTTCGTCGTCGAAGGTCGGATCAAAAAAGTATATAGGATTTCTTTGCGTGTGCGTCTGCAGATGTCGTGTGCAAAGTTTGGTGTCGATTGATCAAGAAATGTGGGAGGAGTAGGGAAAAAACAGTTTTGCGGTTTTCGCGATTTAGCGAAAAATATTCATAGACGCAAATGGGCGTGGCCTAGGCCAAAAGATGCAGCAGACTCCAGTGCATCTGTCTGTACAAGTTTTTGGACTCTGGGAGGTTCGGTGTGGGAGTTATAGTCCCAAACGTGTTTCTCCTTGGTATAGCGCCACCTAGTGGCCGGCATGTCTGGATTTGGTTATCTGAGTAGCGGTGCCGGTACTGGTTCTAGTCATGCAATTGGCGCGTGTGCACCTTTTACGGTTTGGGCTGTAGTCCAACAAGTACGGGGGGAAGAATAACAAGAAGTGTGCATTTCGCCGGCACAACGCGACAAGAAATGTGCATTTCGCCGGCACATCGCGAAGCATGTGTTGAAAACGCTACCCTGAACCTGTGGATACAAAGGATTTGACTGTGGTAGGAGTAGCGAGAAGTCAGTGTAGCGTTTTTGCGGCGAAATTTTGTAGAAGATATACAATTTCCTCGTTTATTGCGCCCCCTAATGGCGGAATTTTCCGAAATTTTTATCGAACGTCATTAAGGTTAGCACCAACATGTGTGTAGAATTTGGACTCGATCCGATGTCTAATTTTGGATTTTTTTGTATTTTTGATTTTCCACGTCTAATTTAGCTAATATACCAATATTCAAAATGCTATCGTTTCGTCGTCGAAGGTCGGATCAAAAAACTGTATATGATTCCTTTGCGTGTGCGTCTGAAGATGTTGTGTGCAAAGTTTTGTGTCGATTGGTCAAGAAATGTGGGAGGAGTAGCGAAAAAACAGTTTTGCGGTTTTCGCGATTTTGCGAAAAAAAATTATAGACGCAAATGGGCGTGGCCTATGCCAAAAGATGCAGCAGACTCCAGTGAATCTGTGTGTACGAGGTTTTGAATGTGGGAGGTTCGGTGTGGGAGTTATAGCCCCAAACGCATTTTCCCTTGGTATAGCGCCACCTAGTGGCCGGCGTGTCTGGATTTTGTTATCTGAGTAGCGGTGCCGGACCTGGATCTAGTCATGCAATTGGCGTGTCGGCACCATTTACGGTTTGGGCTGTGGACCCACTTTTAGCGCGGGAAGTATAATAACTAGAACTGCAAGCAGTTATGCAGGGGTCCAAGAAGTGTGCATTTCGCCGGCACAACGCGACAAGAAATGTGCATTTCGCCGGCACAACGCGGAGCATATGTTCAAAACGCTACCCTGAACCTGTGGATACAAAGGATTTGACTGTGGTAGGAGTAGCGAGAAGTCAGTGTAGCGTTTTCGCGGCGAAATTTTGTAGAAGATATACAATTTCCTCGTTTATTGCGCCCCCTAATGGCGAAATTTTCCAAAATTTTTATCGAACGTCATTAAGGTTACCACCAACATGTGTCTAAAATTTGGACTCGATCCGATGTCTAATTTTTGAATTTTCTGGTTTTTTAATTTTCCACGTGTAATTTAGCTAATACACCAATATTCAAAACGCTACTGTTTCGTCGTCGAAGGTCGGATCAAAAAACTGTATACGATTCCTTTGCGTGTGCGTCTGAAGATGTCGTGTGCAAAGTTTGGTGTCGATTGGTCAAGAAATGTGGGAGGAGTAGGGAAAAAACAGTTTTGCGGTTTTCGCGATTTAGCGAAAAATATTCATAGACGCAAATGGGCGTGGCCTAGACCAAAAGATGCAGCAGACTCCAGTGCATCTGTGTGTACAAGTTTTTGGACTGTGGGAGGTTCGGTGTGGGAGTTATAGCCCCAAACGCGTATTCCTTGGTATAGCGCCACCTAGTGGCCGGCATGTCTGGATTTTGTCGTCTGCGTAGTCCGAAGAGATCTGGATCTAGTCATGTAATTGGCGTGTGTGCACCATTTACGGTTTGGGCTGTGGTACCACTTTTAGGGGGGTAAGTATAAAAATAATAATAATAGGAAGAAAAATCCTTACAAAAACAATAGGGATCCAACCTGTTGGCTTGGACCCCTAATAATAATCCTTACAAAAACAATAGGGATCCAACCTGTTGGCTTGGACCCCTAACTAGAACTGCAAGCAGTTATGCAGGGGTCCAAGAAGTGTGCATTTCGCCGGCACAACGCGACAAGAAATGTGCATTTCGCCGGCACATCGCGAAGCATGTGTTGAAAACGCTACCCTGAACCTGTGGATACAAAGGATTTGACTGTGGTAGGAGTAGCGAGAAGTCAGTGTAGCGTTTTTGCGGCGAAATTTTGTAGAAGATATACAATTTCCTCGTTTATTGCGCCCCCTAATGGCGGAATTTTCCGAAATTGTTATCGAACGTCATTAAGGTTAGCACCAACATGTGTGTAGAATTTGGACTCGATCCGATGTCTAATTTTGGATTTTTTTGTATTTTTGATTTTCCACGTCTAATTTAGCTAATATACCAATATTCAAAATGCTATCGTTTCGTCGTCGAAGGTCGGATCAAAAAACTGTATATGATTCCTTTGCGTGTGCGTCTGAAGATGTCGTGTGCAAAGTTTGGTGTCGATTGGTCACGAAATGTGGGAGGAGTAGGGAAAAAACAGTTTTGCGGTTTTCGCGATTTAGCGAAAAATATTCATAGACGCAAATGGGCGTGGCCTATGCCAAAAGATGCAGCAGACTCCAGTGCATCTGTGTGTACAAGGTTTTGAATGTGGGAGGTTCGGTGTGGGAGTTATAGCCCCAAACGCGTATTCCTTGGTATAGCGCCACCTAGTGACCGGCGCGTCTGGATTTTGTCGTCTGCTTAGTCCGAACAGATCTGGATCTAGTCATGTGATTCGCGTGTCGGCACCATTTACGGTTTGGGCTGTGGTCCCACTTTTAGGGGGGTAAGAATAACTAGAACTGCAAGCAGTTATGCAGGGGTCCAAGAAGTGTGCATTTCGCCGGCACAACGCGACAAGAAATGTGCATTTCGCCGGCACAACGCGAAGCATGTGTTGAAAACGCTACCCTGAACCTGTGGATACAAAGGATTTGACTGTGGTAGGAGTAGCGAGAAGTCAGTGTAGCGTTTTCGCGGCGAAATTTTGTAGAAGATATACAATTTCCCCGTTTATTGCGCCCCCTAATGGCGGAATTTTCCGAATTTTTTATCGAACGTCATTAAGGTTAGCACCAACATGTGTGTAGAATTTGGACTCGATCCGATGTCTAATTTTGGATTTTTTTGGATTTTTAATTTTCCACGTCTAATTTTGCTAATAAACAAATATTCAAAACTCTACCGTTTCGTCGTCGAAGGTCGGATCAAAAAACTGTCTAAGATTTCTTTGCGTGTGCGTCTGAAGGTGCCGTGTGCAAAGTTTGGTGTTGATTGGTCAAGAAATGTGGGAGGAGTAGCGAAAATACAGTTTTGCGGTTTTCGCGATTTAGCGAAAAATATTCATTGACGCAAATGGGCGTGGCCTAGGCCAAAAGATGCAGCAGACTCCAGTGCATCTGTGTGTACAAGTTATTGGACTCTGGGAGGTTCGGTGTGGGAGTTATAGCCCCAAACGCGTATTCCTTGGTATAGCGCCACCTAGTGGCCGGCGTGTCTGGATTTGGTCGTCTGCGTAGTCCGAAGAGATCTGGATCTAGTCATGCAATTCGCGTGTCGGCACCTTTTACGGTTTGGGGTGTGGGCCCACTTTTAGGGGGGTAAGAATAATAATAAGAACTAGAACTGCAAGCAGTTATGCAGGGGTCCAAGAAGTGTGCATTTCGCCGGCACAACGCGACAAGAAATGTGCATTTCGCCGGCACAACGCGGAGCATATGTTCAAAACGCTACCCTGAACCTGTGGATACAAAGGATTTGACTGTGGTAGGAGTAGCGAGAAGTCAGTGTAGCGTTTTCGCGGCGAAATTTTGTAGAAGATATACAATTTCCTCGTTTATTGCGCCCCCTAATGGCGAAATTTTCCAAAATTTTTATCGAACGTCATTAAGGTTACCACCAACATGTGTCTAAAATTTGGACTCGATCCGATGTCTAATTTTTGAATTTTCTGGTTTTTTAATTTTCCACGTGTAATTTAGCTAATACACCAATATTCAAAACGCTACTGTTTCGTCGTCGAAGGTCGGATCAAAAAACTGTATACGATTCCTTTGCGTGTGCGTCTGAAGATGTCGTGTGCAAAGTTTGGTGTCGATTGGTCAAGAAATGTGGGAGGAGTAGGGAAAAAACAGTTTTGCGGTTTTCGCGATTTAGCGAAAAATATTCATAGACGCAAATGGGCGTGGCCTAGACCAAAAGATGCAGCAGACTCCAGTGCATCTGTGTGTACAAGTTTTTGGACTGTGGGAGGTTCGGTGTGGGAGTTATAGCCCCAAACGCGTATTCCTTGGTATAGCGCCACCTAGTGGCCGGCATGTCTGGATTTTGTCGTCTGCGTAGTCCGAAGAGATCTGGATCTAGTCATGTAATTGGCGTGTGTGCACCATTTACGGTTTGGGCTGTGGTACCACTTTTAGGGGGGTAAGTATAAAAATAATAATAATAGGAAGAAAAATCCTTACAAAAACAATAGGGATCCAACCTGTTGGCTTGGACCCCTAAAAATCCTTACAAAAACAATAGGGATCCAACCTGTTGGCTTGGACCCCTAACTAGAACTGCAAGCAGTTATGCAGGGGTCCAAGAAGTGTGCATTTCGCCGGCACAACGCGACAAGAAATGTGCATTTCGCCGGCACAACGCGTAGCAAGTATTCAAAACGCTACCGTGAACAACATGTGGATAGAAAGGTTTTGACTGTGGGAGCTTCGGTGTGGGAGTTATAGCCTAAAACGCGTTTTCAGAACATTCCATTGGCCAAATAGGAGATAGACAATGTCGTCGTTTTTTGGAGCCGCCCTGTTGGCAAAATTTTCCAAAGACAATTTTCCTTTGCCAAATAACTCCCGCCCACATTAATAATTATTAGCCAAATTTTCTGTATAGACTCGGGTTTGCCCCTTGATGGTTTCACTTGAGTTTGAAGAACATTCCTTTGGCCAATTAGAAGATATACAATTTCCTGGTTTTTTGCGCCCCCTGGGGGCGTAATTTTCCGATTTTTTTATCGAACGCCGTTAAGGTTAGCACCAACATGTCTGTAAAATTTGGACTCGTTCCGATGTCTACTTTTGGATTTTTCTGGATTTTTGATTTTCCACGTCTAATTTAGCTAATATACCAATATTCAAAACGCTACCGTTTCGTCGTCGACGGTCGGATCAAAAAACTGTATATGATTTCTTTGCGTGTGCGTCTGAAGATGCCGTGTGCAAAGTTTGGTGTCGATTGGTCAAGAAATGGGGGAGGAGTAGCGAAAAAACAGTTTTGCGGTTTTCGCGATTTTGCGAAAAAAAATTATAGACGCAAATGGGCGTGGCCTATGCCAAAAGATGCAGCAGACTCCAGTGCATCTGTGTGTACAAGTTTTTGGACTGTGGGAGGTTCGGTGTGGGAGTTATAGCCCCAAACGCGTCTTTCCTTGGTATAGCGCCACCTAGTGGCCGGCGTGTCTGGATTTGGTCGTCTGCTTAGAACTCAGGGCCCTGGATCTAGTCATGCAATTGGCGTGTCGGCACCATTTACGGTTTGGGCTGTGGACCCACTTCTAGGGGGGAATAATAATAATAACTAGAACTGCAAGCAGTTATGCAGGGGTCCAAGAAGTGTGCATTTCGCCGGCACAACGCGACAAGAAATGTGCTTTTCGCCGGCACAACGCGGAGCATGTGTTGAAAACGCTACCCTGAACCTGTGGATACAAAGGATTTGACTGTGGTAGGAGTAGCGAGAAGTCAGTGTAGCGTTTTCGCGGCGAAATTTTGTAGAAGATATACAATTTCCTCGTTTATTGCGCCCCCTAATGGCGAATTTTTCCGAGATTTTTATCGAACGACATTAAGGTTAGCACCAACACGTGTTTAAAGTTTGGACTTGATCCGATGTCTAATTTTGGATTTCTTTGGATTTTTGATATTCCACGTCTAATATAGCTAATAAACCAAGATTCAAAACGCTACCGTTTCGTCGTCGAAGGTCGGATCAAAAAAGTGTTTTCATGCATTCTTTGCGTGTGCGTCCGAAGATGTCGTGTGCAAAGTTTGGTGTCGATTGGTCAAGAAATGTGGGAGGAGTAGCGAAAAAACAGTTTTGCGGTTTTCGCGATTTAGCGAAAAATATTCATAGACGCAAATGGGCGTGTCCTAGGCCAAAAGATGCAGCAGACTCGAGTGCATCTGTGTGTACAAGTTTTTGGACTCTGGGAGGTTCGGTGTGGGAGTTATAGCCGCAAACGCGTATTCCTTGGTATAGCGCCACCTAGTGTTCGGCGTATCTGGATTTTGTCGTCTGCGTAGTCCGAAGAGATCTGGATATAGTCATGCAATTGGCGTGTCGGCACCATTTACGGTTTGGGCTGTGGTACCACTTTCAAGGGGGTAAGTATAATTATGCAGGGGTCTAAGAAGTGTGCATTTCGCCGGCACAACGCGACAAGAAATGTGCGTTTCGCCGGCACAACGCAAAGCATGTGTTTAAAACGCTACCCTGAACCTGTGGATACAAAGTATTTGACTGTGGTAGGAGTAGCGAGAAGTCAGTGTAGCGTTTTCGCGGCGAAATTTTGTAGAAGATATACAATTTCCTCGTTTATTGCGCCCCCTAATGGCGATATTTTCCGAAATTTTTATCGAACGACATAAAGGTTAGCACCAACATGTGTGTACAATTTGGACTCGATCCGATGTCTAATTTTGGATTTCTTTGGATTTTTGATATTCCACGTCTAATTTAGCTCATAAACCAATATTCAAAACGATACAGTTTCGTCGTCGAAGGTCGGATCAAAAAACTGTATATGATTTCTTTGCGTGTGCGTCTGAAGATGCCGTGTGCAAAGTTTGGTGTCGATTGGGCGAGAAATGTGGGAGGAGTAGCGAAAAAATAGTTTAGCGGTTTTCGCGATTTTGCGAAAAATATTCATAGACGCAAATGGGCGTGGCCTAGGCCAAAAGATGCAGCAGACTCCAGTGCATCTGTGTGTACAAGTTTTTGGACTGTGGGAGGTTCGGTGTGGGAGTTATAGCCCCAAACGCGTATTCCTTGGTATAGCGCCACCTAGGGACCGGCGTGTCTGGATTTTGTTATCTGAGTAGCGGTGCCGATTCTGGATCTAGTCATGTAATTGGCGCGTGTGCACCATTTACGGTTTGGGCTGCAGTTCCACTTTCACCGCGGGAAGAATAAGAAGAATCGCTACAAAAACAATAGGGATCCAACCTGTTGGCTTGGACCCCTAACTAGAACTGCAAGCAGTTATGCAGGGGTCCAAGAAGTGTGCATTTCGCCGGCACAACGCGACAAGAAATGTGCATTTCGCCGGCACAACGCGAAGCATGTGTTGAAAACGCTACCCTGAACCTGTGGATACAAAGGATTTGACTGTGGTAGGAGTAGCGAGAAGTCAGTGTAGCGTTTTCGCAGCGAAATTTTGTAGAAGATATACAATTTCCTCGTTTATTGCGCCCCCTAATGGCGAAATTTTCCGAATTTTTTATCGAACGACATTAAGGTTAGCACCAACATGTGTGTAGAATTTGGACTCGATCCGATGTCTAATTTTGGATTTTTTTGGATTTTTAATTTTCCACGTCTAATTTTGCTAATAAACAAATATTCAAAACTCTACCGTTTCGTCGTCGAAGGTCGGATCAAAAAACTGTCTAAGATTTCTTTGCGTGTGCGTCTGAAGATGCCGTGTGCAAAGTTTGGTGTTGATTGGTCAAGAAATGTGGGAGGAGTAGCGAAAATACAGTTTTGCGGTTTTCGCGATTTAGCGAAAAATATTCATGGACGCAAATGGGCGTGGCCTAGGCCAAAAGATGCAGCAGACTCCAGTGCATCTGTGTGTACAAGTTATTGGACTCTGGGTGGTTCGGTGTGGGAGTTATAGCCCCAAACGCGTATTCCTTGGTATAGCGCCACCTAGTGGCCGGCGTGTCTGGATTTGGTCGTCTGCGTAGTCCGAAGAGATCTGGATCTAGTCATGCAATTCGCGTGTCGGCACCTTTTACGGTTTGGGGTGTGGGCCCACTTTTAGGGGGGTAAGAATAATAATAAGAAAAATCCTTACAAAAACAATAGGGATCCAACCTGTTGGCTTGGACCCCTAATAATAATAAAAAAAATCCTTACAAAAACAATAGGGATCCAACCTGTTGGCTTGGACCCCTAACTAGAACTGCAAGCAGTTATGCAGGGGTCCAAGAAGTGTGCATTTCGCCGGCACAACGCGAAGCATGTGTTCAAAACGCTACCCTGAACCTGTGGATACAAAGGATTTGACTGTGGTAGGAGTAGCGAGAAGTCAGTGTAGCGTTTTCGCGGCGACATTTTGTAGAAGATATACAATTTCCTCGTTTATTGCGCCCCCTAACGGCGAAATTGTCCGAAAATTTTATCGAACGTCATTAAGGTTAGCACCAACATGTTTGTAGAATTTGGACTCGATCCGATGTCTACTTTTGGATTTCTTTGGATTTTTAATTTTCCACGTCTAATTTAGCTAATAAACAAATATTCAAAACTCTACCGTTTCGTCGTCGAAGGTCGGATCAAAAAACTGTTGATGATTTCTTTGCGTGTGCGTCTGAAGAAGCCGTGTGCAAAGTTTGGTGTTGATTGGTCAAGAAATGTGGGAGGAGTAGGGAAAAAACAGTTTTGCGGTTTTCGCGATTTAGCGAAAAATATTCATCGACGCAAATGGGCGTGGCCTAGGCCAAAAGATGCAGCAGACTCCAGTGCATCTGTGTGTACAAGTTTTTGGACTCTGGGAGGTTCGGTGTGGGAGTTATAGTCCCAAACGTGTTTCTCCTTGGTATAGCGCCACCTAGTGGCCGGCATGTCTGGATTTGGTTATCTGAGTAGCGGTGCCGGTACTGGTTCTAGTCATGCAATTGGCGCGTGTGCACCATTTACGGTTTGGGCTGTAGTCCAACAAGTACGGGGGGAAGAATAATAATAGGAAAAATCCTTACAAAAACAATAGGGATCCAACCTGTTGGCTTGGACCCCTAACTAGAACTGCAAGCAGTTATGCAGGGGTCCAAGAAGTGTGCATTTCGCCGGCACAACGCGACAAGAAATGTGCATTTCGCCGGCACATCGCGAAGCATGTGTTGAAAACGCTACCCTGAACCTGTGGATACAAAGGATTTGACTGTGGTAGGAGTAGCGAGAAGTCAGTGTAGCGTTTTTGCGGCGAAATTTTGTAGAAGATATACAATTTCCTCGTTTATTGCGCCCCCTAATGGCGGAATTTTCCGAAATTGTTATCGAACGTCATTAAGGTTAGCACCAACATGTGTGTAGAATTTGGACTCGATCCGATGTCTAATTTTGGATTTTTTTGTATTTTTGATTTTCCACGTCTAATTTAGCTAATATACCAATATTCAAAATGCTATCGTTTCGTCGTCGAAGGTCGGATCAAAAAACTGTATATGATTCCTTTGCGTGTGCGTCTGAAGATGTCGTGTGCAAAGTTTGGTGTCGATTGGTCACGAAATGTGGGAGGAGTAGGGAAAAAACAGTTTTGCGGTTTTCGCGATTTAGCGAAAAATATTCATAGACGCAAATGGGCGTGGCCTATGCCAAAAGATGCAGCAGACTCCAGTGCATCTGTGTGTACAAGGTTTTGAATGTGGGAGGTTCGGTGTGGGAGTTATAGCCCCAAACGCGTATTCCTTGGTATAGCGCCACCTAGTGACCGGCGCGTCTGGATTTTGTCGTCTGCTTAGTCCGAACAGATCTGGATCTAGTCATGTGATTCGCGTGTCGGCACCATTTACGGTTTGGGCTGTGGTCCCACTTTTAGGGGGGTAAGAATAATTATGCAGGGGTCCAAGAAGTGTGCATTTCGCCGGCACAACGCGACAATAAATGTGCATTTCGCCGGAAAAACGGGAAGCATGTGTTCAAAACGCTACCCTGAACCTGTGGAGTAGCGAGAAGTCAGTGTAGCGTTTTCGCGGCGAAATTTTTGTAGAAGATATACAATTTCCTCGTTTATTGCGCCCCCTAATGGCGAAATTTTCCGAAATTTCTATCGAAGGTCATTAAGGTTAGCACCAACATGTGTCTAAAATTTGGACTCGATGCGATGTCTAATTTTGGAATTTTTTGTTTTTTTAATTTTCCACGTCTAATTTAGCTAATAAAAGAATATTCAAAACTCTACCGTTTCGTCGTCGAAGGTCGGATCAAAAAACTGTATATGATTTCTTTGCGTGTGCGTCTGAAGATGCCGTGTGCAAAGTTTAGTGTTGATTGGTCAAGAAATGAACGAGGAGTAGCGAAAAAACAGTTTTGCGGTTTTCGCGATTTTGCGAAAAATATTCATAGACGCAAATGGGCGTGGCCTAGGCCAAAAGATGCAGCAGACTCCAGTGCATCTGTGTGTACAAGTTTTTGGACTCTGGGACGTTCGGTGTGGGAGTTATAGCCCCAAACGCGTCTTTCCTTGGTATAGCGCCACCTAGTGGCCGGCGTGTCTGGATTTTGTCGTCTACCTAGAACTCAGGGACCTGGATCTAGTCATGCAATTGGCGTGTCGGCACCATTTACGGTTTGGGCTGTGGACCCACTTCTAGGGGGGAATAATAATAACTAGAACTGCAAGCAGTTATGCAGGGGTCCAAGAAGTGTGCATTTCGCCGGCACAACGTGACAAGAAATGTGCATTTCGCCGGCACAACGCGAACCAAGTATTCAAAACGCTACCGTGAACAACCTGTGGATATAAAGGTTTTGACTGTGAGAGGTTCAGTGTGGGAGTTTCGGCCCCAAACGCATTTTCCGCTACCGTTTAGTCGTCGACGGTTGGATCAAAATAGTTTTTACTGATTTGCAACGCAAAACATATATTCAAAACGCTACCGTTTCGTCAACGATGGTCGGATCAAAATAGTTTTGCTGATTTCTTGTAGTGTGCGTCTGAAGATGTCGTGTGCAAAGTTTGGTGTCAATTGGGCAAGAAATGTGGGAGGAGTAGCGAAAAGGCAGTTTAGCTGTTTTTGCGATTTTGCATAAAGAAAATACTGACGCAAATGGGCCTGGCCTATGCCAAAAGATGCAGCTGACTCCAGTGAATCTGTGCGTATAACGTTTTTGACTGTGGGAGCTTCGGTGTGGGAGTTGTAGCCTAAAACGCGTTTTCAGAACATTCCATTGGCCAAATAGGAGATATATTATTTCGTCGTTTTTTGGCGCCGCCCTGTTGGCGAAATTTTCCAAAGACAATTTTCCTTTGCCAAATAACTCCCGCCTACATTATTAATTCTTGGCCATATTTTTTATATAGACTCGGGTTTGCCCCTTGATGGTTCCCTTATAGTTTGAAGAACATTCCTTTGGCCAATTAGAAGATATACAATTTCCTCGTTTATTGCGCCCCCTAATGGCGAAATATTCCGAATTCTTTATTGAACGCCATTAAGGGTAGCACCGACATGAGTCTAAAATTTGGACTTGATCCGACGTCTACTTTTGGTATTCTTTGAATTTTTGCGTTTCGACGTAAAACGTAGCCAATAAACAAATATTCAAAACGCTACCGTTTCGTCGTCGAAGGTCGGATAAAAAAGCTGTTGATGATTCCTTTGCGTGTGCGTCTGAAGATGTCGGGTGCAAAGTTTGGTGTTGATTGGTCAAGAAATGTGGGAGGAGTAGGGAAAAAACTGTTTTGCGGTTTTCGCGAATTAGCGAAAAATATTCATAGACGCAAATGGGCGTGGCCTAGCCCAAAAGATGCAACAGACTCCAGTGCATCTGTGTGTACAAGTTTTTGGACTCTGGGAGGTTCGGTGTGGGAGTTATAGCCCCAAACGCGTATTCCTTGGTATAGCGCCACCTAGTGGCCGGCGTGTCTGGATTTTGTCGTCTGCTTAGAACTCAGGGCCCTGGATCTAGTCATGCAATTGGCGTGTCGGCACCTTTTACGGTTTGGGCTGTGGACCCACTTCTAGGGGGGAATAATAATAACTAGAACTGCAAGCAGTTATGCAGGGGTCCAAGAAGTGTGCATTTCGCCGGCACAACGCGAACCAAGTATTCAAAACGCTACCGTGAACAACCTGTGGATATAAAGGTTTTGACTGTGAGAGGTTCAGTGTGGGAGTTTCGGCCCCAAACGCATTTTCCGCTACCGTTTAGTCGTCGACGGTTGGATCAAAATAGTTTTTACTGATTTGCAACGCAAAACATATATTCAAAACGCTACCGTTTCGTCAACGATGGTCGGATCAAAATAGTTTTGCTGATTTCTTGTAGTGTGCGTCTGAAGATGTCGTGTGCAAAGTTTGGTGTCAATTGGGCAAGAAATGTGGGAGGAGTAGCGAAAAGGCAGTTTAGCTGTTTTTGCGATTTTGCATAAAGAAAATACTGACGCAAATGGGCCTGGCCTATGCCAAAAGATGCAGCTGACTCCAGTGAATCTGTGCGTGTAACGTTTTTGACTGTGGGAGCTTTGGTGTGGGAGTTATAGCCTAAAACGCGTTTTCAGAACATTCCATTGGCCAAATAGGAGATATATTATTTCGTCGTTTTTTGGCGCCGCCCTGTTGGCGAAATTTTCCAAAGACAATTTTCCTTTGCCAAATAACTCCCGCCTACATTATTAATTCTTGGCCATATTTTTATATAGACTCGGGTTTGCCCCTTGATGGTTCCCTTATAGTTTGAAGAACATTCCTTTGGCCAATTAGAAGATATACAATTTCCTCGTTTATTGCGCCCCCTAATGGCGAAATATTCCGAATTCTTTATTGAACGCCATTAAGGGTAGCACCGACATGTGTTTAAAATTTGGACTTGATCCGACGTCTACTTTTGGTATTCTTTGAATTTTTGCGTTTTGACGTAAAACGTAGCCAATAAACAAATATTCAAAACGCTACCGTTTCGTCGTCGAAGGTCGGATCAAAAAACTGTTGATGATTCCTTTGCGTGAGCGTCTGAAGATGTCGTGTGCAAAGTTTGGTGTTGATTGGTCAAGAAATGTGGGAGGAGTAGGGAAAAAACTGTTTTGCGGTTTTCGCGATTTAGCGAAAAATATTCATAGACGCAAATGGGCGTGGCCTAGCCCAAAAGATGCAGCAGACTCCAGTGCATCTGTGGGTATAACGTTTTTGACTGTGGGAGGTTCGGTGTGGGAGTTATAGCCCCAAACGCGTATTCCTTGGTATAGCGCCACCTAGTGGCCGGCATGTCTGGATTTTGTCGTCTGCTTAGTCCGAACAGATCTGGATCTAGTCATGCAATTCGCGTGTCGGCACCATTTACGGTTTGGGCTGTGGTATCACTTTTAGGGGGGCAAGTATAGGAATAATAATCCTTACAAAAACAATAGGGATCCAACCTGTTGGCTTGGACCCCTAATAATAAAAAAAATCCTTACAAAAACAATAGGGATCCAACCTGTTGGCTTGGACCCCTAACTAGAACTGCAAGCAGTTATGCAGGGGTCCAAGAAGTGTGCATTTCGCCGGCACAACGCGACAAGAAATGTGCATTTCGCCGGAAAAAACGCGAAGCATGTGTTCAAAACGCTACCCTGAACCTGTGGAGTAGCGAGAAGTCAGTGTAGCGTTTTCGCGGCGAAATTTTTGTAGAAGATATACAATTTCCTCGTTTATTGCGCCCCCTAATGGCGAAATTTTCCGAAATTTTTATCGAAGGTCAATAAGGTTAGCACCAACATGTGTCTAAAATTTAGACTCGATCCGATGTCTAATTTTGGAATTTTTTGGTTTTTTAATTTTCCACGTCTAATTTAGCTAATAAAAGAATATTCAAAACTCTACCGTTTCGTCGTCGAAGGTCGGATCAAAAAACTGTATATGATTTCTTTGCGTGTGCGTCTGAAGATGCCGTGTGCAAAGTTTGGTGTTGATTGGTCAAGAAATGTGCGAGGAGTAGCGAAAAAACAGTTTTGCGGTTTTCGCGATTTAGCGAAAAATATTCATAGACGCAAATGGGCGTGGCCTATACCAAAAGATGCAGCAGACTCCAGTGAATCTGTGTGTACAAGGTTTTGAATGTGGGAGGTTCGGTGTGGGAGTTATAGCCCCAAACGCGTCTTTCCTTGGTATAGCGCCACCTAGTGGCCGGCGTGTCTGGATTTGGTCCTCTGCTTAGAACTCAGGGCCCTGGATCTAGTCATGCAATTGGCGTGTCGGCACCATTTACGGTTTGGGCTGTGGACCCACTTCTAGGGGGGAATAATAATAACTAGAACTGCAAGCAGTTATGCAGGGGTCCAAGAAGTGTGCATTTCGCCGGCACAACGCGACAAGAAATGTGCATTTCGCCGGAAAAACGCGAAGCATGTGTTCAAAACGCTACCCTGAACCTGTGGAGTAGCGAAAAGTCAGTGTAGCGTTTTCGCGGCGAAATTTTTGTAGAAGATATACAATTTCCTCGTTTATTGCGCCCCCTAATGGCGAAATTTTCCGAAATTTTTATCGAAGGTCAGTAAGGTTAGCACCAACATGTGTCTAAAATTTGGACTCGATCCGATGTCTAATTTTGGATTTTTTTGTTTTTTTAATTTTCCACGTCTAATTTAGCTAATAAAAGAATATTCAAAACTCTACCGTTTCGTCGTCGAAGGTCGGATCAAAAAACTGTATATGATTTCTTTGCGTGTGCATCTGAAGATGCCGTGTGCAAAGTTTGGTGTTGATTGGTCAAGAAATGTGCGAGGAGTAGCGAAAAAACAGTTTTGCGGTTTTCGCGATTTAGCGAAAAATATTCATAGACGCAAATGGGCGTGGCCTAGGCCAAAAGATGCAGCAGACTCCAGTGCATCTGTGTGTACAAGTTTTTGGACTGTGGGAGGTTCGGTGTGGGAGTTATAGCCCCAAACGCGTATTCCTTGGTATAGCGCCACCTAGTGGCCGGCATGTCTGGATTTGGTCGTCTGCTTAGAACTCAGGGCCCTGGATCTAGTCATGCAATTGGCGTGTCGGCACCATTTACGGTTTGGGCTGTGGACCCACTTCTAGGGGGGAATAATAATAATAATAAAAAAAATCCTTACAAAAACAATAGGGATCCAACCTGTTGGCTTGGACCCCTAATAACTAGAACTGCAAGCAGTTATGCAGGGGTCCAAGCGATGTGCATTTCGCCGGCACAACGCGAAGCATGTGTTCAAAACGCTACCCTGAACCTGTGGATACAAAGGATTTGACTGTGGTAGGAGTAGCGAGAAGTCAGTGTAGCGTTTTCACTGCGAAATTTTGTAGAAGAAATACAATTTCCTCGTTTATTGCGCCCCCTAATGGCGAAATTTTCCGAGATTTTTATCGAACGTCATTAAGGTTAGCACCAACATGTGTGTAGAATTTGGACTCGATCCGATGTCGAATTTTGGATATTTTTGTTTTTTAATTTTCCACGTCTAATTTAGCTAATAAACAAATATTCAAAACTCTACCGTTTCGTCGTCGAAGGTCGGATCAAAAAACTGTATATGATTCCTTTGCGTGTGCGTCTGAAGATGTCGTGTGCAAAGTTTTGTGTCGATTGGTCAAGAAATGTGGGAGGAGTAGCGAAAAAACAGTTTTGCGGTTTTCGCGATTTTGCGAAAAAAAATTATAGACGCAAATGGGCGTGGCCTATGCCAAAAGATGCAGCAGACTCCAGTGAATCTGTGTGTACGAGGTTTTGAATGTGGGAGGTTCGGTGTGGGAGTTATAGCCCCAAACGCATTTTCCTTTGGTATAGCGCCACCTAGTGGCCGGCGTGTCTGGATTTTGTTATCTGAGTAGCGGTGCCGGACCTGGATCTAGTCATGCAATTGGCGTGTCGGCACCATTTACGGTTTGGGCTGTGGACCCACTTTTAGCGCGGGAAGTATAATAATAATCCTTACAAAAACAATAGGGATCCAACCTGTTGGCTTGGACCCCTAATAAAAAAAATCCTTACAAAAACAATAGGGATCCAACCTGTTGGCTTGGACCCCTAACTAGAACTGCAAGCAGTTATGCAGGGGTCCAAGAAGTGTGCATTTCGCCGGCACAACGCGAAGCATGTGTTCAAAAATTGAGAAACAGCGTGTGCCAAAAGATGCAGCTGACTCCAGTGAATCTGTGGATATAAAGGTTTTGACTGTGGGAGCTTCGGTGGGGGAGTTATAGCCCAAAACGCGTTTTCAGAACATTCCATTGGCCAGTTAGGAGATGTATTATTTCGTCGTTTATTTGCGCCCCCTTGTGGCGAAATTTTCCAAAGACAATTTTCCTTTGCCAAATAACTCCCGCCCACATTAATAATTCTTGGCCATATTTTTTATATAGACTCGGGTTTGCCCCTTGATGGTTCCCTTATAGTTTGAAGAACATTCCTTTGGCCAATTAGAAGATATACAATTTCCTTGTTTATTGCGCCCCCTAATGGCGGAATTTTCCGAAATTTTTATCGAACGTCATTAAGGTTAGCTCCAACATGTGTGTAGAATTTGGACTCGATCCGATGTCTAATTTTGGATTTTTTGGGATTTTTAATTTTCCACGTCTAATTTAGCTAATAAACAAATATTCAAAACTCTACCGTTTCGTCGTCGAAGGTCGGATCAAAAAACTGTATACGATTTCTTTGCGTGTGCGTCTGAAGATGCCGTGTGCAAAGTTTGGTGTTGATTGGTCAAGAAATGTGGGAGGAGTAGGGATAAAACAGTTTTGCGGTTTTCGCGATTTTGCGAAAAAAAATTATAGACGCAAATGGGCGTGGCCTATGCCAAAAGATGCAACAGACTCCAGTGAATCTGTGTGTACGAGGTTTTGAATGTAGGAGGTTCGGTGTGGGAGTTATAGCCCCAAACGCGTCTTTCCTTGGTATAGCGCCACCTAGTGGCCGGCGTGTCTGGATTTTGTCGTCTGCTTAGAACTCAGGGCCCTGGATCTAGTCATGCAATTGGCGTGTCGGCACCATTTACGGTTTGGGCTGTGGACCCACTTCTAGGGGGGAATAATAATAACTAGAACTGCAAGCAGTTATGCAGGGGTCCAAGAAGTGTGCATTTCGCCGGCACAACGCGACAAGAAATGTGCATTTCGCCGGCACATCGCGAAGCATGTGTTGAAAACGCTACCCTGAACCTGTGGATACAAAGGATTTGACTGTGGTAGGAGTAGCGAGAAGTCAGTGTAGCGTTTTTGCGGCGAAATTTTGTAGAAGATATACAATTTCCTCGTTTATTGCGCCCCCTAATGGCGGAATTTTCCGAAATTTTTATCGAACGTCATTAAGGTTAGCACCAACATGTGTGTAGAATTTGGACTCGATCCGATGTCTAATTTTGGATTTTTTTGTATTTTTGATTTTCCACGTCTAATTTAGCTAATATACCAATATTCAAAATGCTATCGTTTCGTCGTCGAAGGTCGGATCAAAAAACTGTATATGATTCCTTTGCGTGTGCGTCTGAAGATGTCGTGTGCAAAGTTTTGTGTCGATTGGTCAAGAAATGTGGGAGGAGTAGCGAAAAAACAGTTTTGCGGTTTTCGCGATTTTGCGAAAAAAAATTATGGACGCAAATGGGCGTGGCCTATGCCAAAAGATGCAGCAGACTCCAGTGAATCTGTGTGTACGAGGTTTTGAATGTGGGAGGTTCGGTGTGGGAGTTATAGCCCCAAACGCATTTTCCCTTGGTATAGCGCCACCTAGTGGCCGGCGTGTCTGGATTTTGTTATCTGAGTAGCGGTGCCGGACCTGGATCTAGTCATGCAATTGGCGTGTCGGCACCATTTACGGTTTGGGCTGTGGACCCACTTTTAGCGCGGGAAGTATAATAATAACTAGAACTGCAAGCAGTTATGCAGGGGTCCAAGAAGTGTGCATTTCGCCGGCACAACGCGACAAGAAATGTGAATTTCGCCGGCACAACGCGAAGCATGTGTTCAAAACGCTACCCTGAACCTGTGGATACAAAGGATTTGACTGTGGGAGGAGTAGCGAGAAGTCAGTGTGGCGTTTTCGCGGCAAAATTGTGTAGAAGATATACAATTTCCTCGTTTATTGCGCCCCCTAACGGCGAAATTGTCCGCATTTTTTATCGAAAGTCCTTAAGGTTAGCACCGACATGTGTGTAGAATTTCGACCCGATCCGATGTCTAATTTAGGATTTTTTTTGATTTTTGATTTTCCACGTCTAATATAGCTAATAAAGAAATATTCAAAACGCTACCGTTTCGTCGTCAAAGGTCGGATCAAAAAAG
This sequence comes from Gadus chalcogrammus, assembly GCF_026213295.1. Taxonomy (NCBI): domain Eukaryota; kingdom Metazoa; phylum Chordata; class Actinopteri; order Gadiformes; family Gadidae; genus Gadus; species Gadus chalcogrammus. Next base: position 21,920,388 of record NC_079429.1, on the reverse strand, counting down.
TATATATGATTTCTTTGCGTGTGCGTCTGCAGATGTCGTGTGCAAAGTTTGGTGTCGATTGATCAAGAAATGTGGGAGGAGTAGGGAAAATACAGTTTTGCGGTTTTCGCGATTTAGCGAAAAATATTCATAGACGCAAATGGGCGTGGCCTAGGCCAAAAGATGCAGCAGACTCCAGTGCATCTGTCTGTACAAGTTTTTGGACGCTGGGAGGTTCGGTGTGGGAGTTATAGTCCCAAACGTGTTTCTCCTTGGTATAGCGCCACCTAGTGGCCGGCATGTCTGGATTTGGTTATCTGAGTAGCGGTGCCGGTACTGGTTCTAGTCATGCAATTGGCGCGTGTGCACCTTTTACGGTTTGGGCTGTAGTCCAACAAGTACGGGGGGAAGAATAATAATAGGAAAAATCCTTACAAAAACAATAGGGATCCAACCTGTTGGCTTGGACCCCTAATAATAATCCTTACAAAAACAATAGGGATCCAACCTGTTGGCTTGGACCCCTAATAAAAAAAATCCTTACAAAAACAATAGGGATCCAACCTGTTGGCTTGGACCCCTAAAGAACTGCAAGCAGTTATGCAGGGGTCCAAGAAGTGTGCATTTCGCCGGCACAACGCGAAGCATGTGTTCAAAAATTGAGAAACAGCGTGTGCCAAAAGATGCAGCTGACTCCAGTGAATCTGTGGATATAAAGGTTTTGACTGTGGGAGCTTCGGTGGGGGAGTTATAGCCCAAAACGCGTTTTCAGAACATTCCATTGGCCAGTTAGGAGATGTATTATTTCGTCGTTTATTTGCGCCCCCTTGTGGCGAAATTTTCCAAAGACAATTTTCCTTTGCCAAATAACTCCCGCCCACATTAATAATTCTTGGCCATATTTTTTATATAGACTCGGGTTTGCCCCTTGATGGTTCCCTTATAGTTTGAAGAACATTCCTTTGGCCAATTAGAAGATATACAATTTCCTTGTTTATTGCGCCCCCTAATGGCGGAATTTTCCGAAATTTTTATCGAACGTCATTAAGGTTAGCTCCAACATGTGTGTAGAATTTGGACTCGATCCGATGTCTAATTTTGGATTTTTCGGGATTTTTAATTTTCCACGTCTAATTTAGCTAATAAACAAATATTCAAAACTCTACCGTTTCGTCGTCGAAGGTCGGATCAAAAAACTGTATACGATTTCTTTGCGTGTGCGTCTGAAGATGCCGTGTGCAAAGTTTGGTGTTGATTGGTCAAGAAATGTGGGAGGAGTAGGGATAAAACAGTTTTGCGGTTTTCGCGATTTTGCGAAAAAAAATTATAGACGCAAATGGGCGTGGCCTATGCCAAAAGATGCAACAGACTCCAGTGAATCTGTGTGTACGAGGTTTTGAATGTAGGAGGTTCGGTGTGGGAGTTATAGCCCCAAACGCGTCTTTCCTTGGTATAGCGCCACCTAGTGGCCGGCGTGTCTGGATTTTGTCGTCTGCTTAGAACTCAGGGCCCTGGATCTAGTCATGCAATTGGCGTGTCGGCACCATTTACGGTTTGGGCTGTGGACCCACTTCTAGGGGGGAATAATAATAATAAAAAAAATCCTTACAAAAACAATAGGGATCCAACCTGTTGGCTTGGACCCCTAACTAGAACTGCAAGCAGTTATGCAGGGGTCCAAGAAGTGTGCATTTCGCCGGCACAACGCGACAAGAAATGTGCATTTCGCCGGCACAACGCGAACCAAGTATTCAAAACGCTACCGTGAACAACCTGTGGATATAAAGGTTTTGACTGTGAGAGGTTCAGTGTGGGAGTTTCGGCCCCAAACGCATTTTCCGCTACCGTTTAGTCGTCGACGGTTGGATCAAAATAGTTTTTACTGATTTGCAACGCAAAACATATATTCAAAACGCTACCGTTTCGTCAACGATGGTCGGATCAAAATAGTTTTGCTGATTTCTTGTAGTGTGCGTCTGAAGATCTCGTGTGCAAAGTTTGGTGTCAATTGGGCAAGAAATGTGGGAGGAGTAGCGAAAAGGCAGTTTAGCTGTTTTTGCGATTTTGCATAAAGAAAATACTGACGCAAATGGGCCTGGCCTATGCCAAAAGATGCAGCTGACTCCAGTGAATCTGTGCGTATAACGTTTTTGACTGTGGGAGCTTCGGTGTGGGAGTTATAGCCTAAAACGCGTTTTCAGAACATTCCATTGGCCAAATAGGAGATATATTATTTCGTCGTTTTTTGGCGCCGCCCTGTTGGCGAAATTTTCCAAAGACAATTTTCCTTTGCCAAATAACTCCCGCCTACATTATTAATTCTTGGCCATATTTTTTATATAGACTCGGGTTTGCCCCTTGATGGTTCCCTTATAGTTTGAAGAACATTCCTTTGGCCAATTAGAAAATATACAATTTCCTCGTTTATTGCGCCCCCTAATGGCGAAATATTCCGAATTCTTTATTGAACGCCATTAAGGGTAGCACCGACATGTGTCTAAAATTTGGACTTGATCCGACGTCTACTTTTGGTATTCTTTGAATTTTTGCGTTTCGACGTAAAACGTAGCCAATAAACAAATATTCAAAACGCTTCCGTTTCTTCGTCGAAGGTCGGATAAAAAAACTGTTGATGATTCCTTTGCGTGTGTGTCTGAAGATGTCGTGTGCTAAGTTTGGTGTTGATTGGTCAAGAAATGTGGGAGGAGTAGGGAAAAAACTGTTTTGCGGTTTTCGCGATTTAGCGAAAAATATTCATAGACGCAAATGGGCGTGGCCTAGGCCAAAAGATGCAGCAGACTCCAGTGAATATGTGGGTACAAGTTTTTGGACTCTGTGAGGTTCGGTGTGGGAGTTATAGCCCCAAACGCGTATTCCTTGGTATAGCGCCACCTAGTGGCCGGCGTGTCTGGATTTTGTCGTCTGCGTAGTCCGAAGAGATCTGGATCTAGTCATGCAATTCGCGTGTCGGCACCATTTACGGTTTGGGCTGTGGTCCCACTTTTAGGGAGGTAAGAATAACTAGAACTGCAAGCAGTTATGCAGGGGTCCAAGAAGTGTGCATTTCGCCGGCACAACGCGGAGTATGTGTTCAAAACAAATGGGCTTGGCCTATGCCAAAAGATGCAACTGACTCCAGTGAATCTGTGGATATAAAGGTTTTGACTGTGGGAGGTTCGTTGTGGGAGTTATAGCCCAAAACGCGTTTTGAGAACATTCCATTGGCCAGTTAGGAGATATATTATTTCGTCGTTTTTTTGCGACCCCTTGTGGCGAAATTTTCCAAAGACAATTTTCCTTTGCCAAATAACTCCCGCCCACATTAATAATTCTTGGCCATATTTTTTATATAGACTCGGGTTTGCCCCTTGATGGTTCCCTTATAGTTTGAAGAACATTCCTTTGGCCAATTAGAAGATATACAATTTCCTCGTTTATTGCGCCCCCTTATGGCGAAATATTCCGATTATTTTACTGAACGCCAGTAGGGGTAGCATCGACATGTGTCAAAAATGTGGACTTGATCCGATGTTTAATTTTGGTATTTTTTAATTTTTTTGCGTTTCGACGTAAAACGTAGCTAATAAACAGATATTCAAAACGCTACCGTTTCGTCGTCAAAGGGCAAATCAAAAAAGTGTTCAAAAATTTCTTTGCGTGTCTGTCTGAAGATTTCGTGTGCAAAGTTTGGTGTTGATTGGTCAAGAAATGTGGGAGGAGTAGCGAAAAAACAGTTTTACGGTTTTCACGATTTTGCGAAAAAAAATTATAGACGCAAATGGGCGTGGCCTATGCCAAAAGATGCAGCAGACTCCAGTGGATATGTGGGTACAAGTTTTTGACTGTGGGAGGTTCGGTGTGGGAGTTATAGCCCCAAACGCGTTTTCCCTTGGTATAGCGCCACCTAGTGTTCGGCGTGTCTGGATTTTGTCGTCTGCGTAGTCCGAAGAGATCTGGATCTAGTCATGCAATTCGCGTGTCGGCACCATTTACGGTTTGGGCTGTGGTCCCACTTTTAGGGAGGTAAGAATAATAACTAGAACTGCAAGCAGTTATGCAGGGGTCCAAGAAGTGTGCATTTCGCCGGCACAACGCGACAAGAAATGTGCATTTCGCCGGCACAACGCGAACCAAGTATTCAAAACGCTACCGTGAACAACCTGTGGATATAAAGGTTTTGACTGTGAGAGGTTCAGTGTGGGAGTTTCGGCCCCAAACGCATTTTCCGCTACCGTTTAGTCGTCGTTGGATCAAAATAGTTTTTACTGATTTGCAACGCAAAACATATATTCAAAACGCTACCGTTTCGTCAACGATGGTCGGATCAAAATAGTTTTGCTGATTTCTTGTAGTGTGCGTCTGAAGATGTCGTGTGCAAAGTTTGGTGTCAATTGGGCAAGAAATGTGGGAGGAGTAGCGAAAAGGCAGTTTAGCTGTTTTTGCGATTTTGCATAAAGAAAATACTGACGCAAATGGGCCTGGCCTATGCCAAAAGATGCAGCTGACTCCAGTGAATCTTTGCGTATAACGTTTTTGACTGTGGGAGCTTCGGTGTGGGAGTTATAGCCTAAAACGCGTTTTCAGAACATTCCATTGGCCAAATAGGAGATATATTATTTCATAGTTTTTTGGCGCCGCCCTGTTGGCAAAATTTTCCAAAGACAATTTTCCTTTGCCAAATAACTCCCGCCTACATTATTAATTCTTGGCCATATTTTTTATATAGACTCGGGTTTGCCCCTTGATGGTTCCCTTATAGTTTGAAGAACATTCCTTTGGCCAATTAGAAGATATACAATTTCCTCGTTTATTGCGCCCCCTAATGGCGAAATATTCCGAATTCTTTATTGAACGCCACTAAGGGTAGCACCGACATGTGTCTAAAATTTGGACTTGATCCGACGTCTACTTTTGGTATTCTTTGAATTTTTGCGTTTCGACGTAAAACGTAGCCAATAAACAAATATTCAAAACGCTACCGTTTCGTCGTCGAAGGTCGGATAAAAAAACTGTATTTGATTCCTTTGCGTGTGCGTCTGAAGATGTCGGGTGCAAAGTTTGGTGTTGATTGGTCAAGAAATGTGCGAGGAGTAGCGAAAAAACAGTTTTGCGGTTTTCGCGATTTAGCGAAAAATATTCATGGACGCAAATGGGCGTGGCCTAGGCCAAAAGATGCAGCAGACTCCAGTGCATCTGTGTGTACAAGTTTTTGGACTCTGCGAGGTTCGGTGTCGGAGTTATAGCCCCAAACGCGTATTCCCTGGTATAGCGCCACCTAGTGGCCGGCGTGTCTGGATTTTGTCGTCTGCGTAGTCCGAAGAGATCTGGATCTAGTCATGTAATTGGCGTGTGTGCACCATTTACGGTTTGGGCTGTGGTACCACTTTTAGGGGGGTAAGTATAAAAATAATAATAACTAGAACTGCAAGCAGTTATGCAGGGGTCCAAGAAGTGTGCATTTCGCCGGCACAACGCGACAAGAAATGTGCGTTTCGCCGGCACAACGCGAAGCATGTGTTCAAAACGCTACCCTGAACCTGTGGATACAAAGGATTTGACTGTGGTAGGAGTAGCGAGAAGTCAGTGTAGCGTTTTCGCCGCGAAATTTTGTAGAAGATATACAATTTCCTCGTTTATTGCGCCCCCTAATGGCGAAATTTTCCGATTTTTTTATCAAACGACATTAAGGTTAGCACCAACATGTGTGTAAAATTTGAACTCGATCCGATGTCTAATTTTGGATTTTTTGGGATTTTTGTTATTCCACGTCTAATTTAACTCATAAACCAATATTCAAAACGCTACCGTTTCGTCGTCGAAGGTCGGATCAAAAAACTGTCCGATAATTTTTTTGCGTGTGCGTCTGAAGATGTCGTGTGCAAAGTTTGGTGTTGATTGGTCAAAAAATGTGGGAGGAGTAGGGAAAAAACTGTTTTGCGGTTTTCGCGATTTTGCGAAAAATATTCATAGACGCAAATGGGCGTGGCCTATGCCAAAAGATGCAGCAGACTCCAGTGAATATGTGTGTACAAGTTTTTGGACTCTGGGAGGTTCGGTGTGGGAGTTATAGCCCTAAACGCGTATTCCTTGGTATAGCGCCACCTAGTGGCCGGCGTGTCTGGATTTTGTCGTCTGCCTAGAACTCAGGGACCTGGATCTAGTCATGCAATTGGCATGTCGGCACCATTTACGGTTTGGGCTGTGGGCCCACTTCTAGGGGGGAATAATAATAACAAGAAGTGTGCATTTCGCCGGCACAACGCGACAAGAAATGTGCATTTCGCTGGCACAACGCGAAGCATGTGTTGAAAACGCTACCCTGAACCTGTGGATACAAAGGATTTGACTGTGGTAGGAGTAGCGAGAAGTCAGTGTGGCGTTTTCGCGGCGAAATTTTGTAGAAGATATACAATTTCCTCGTTTATTGCGCCCCCTAATGGCGGAATTTTCCGAAATTTTTATCGAACGTCATTAAGGTTAGCACCAACATGTGTGTAGAATTTGGACTCGATCCGATGTCTAATTTTGGATTTTTTTGGATTTTTAATTTTCCACGTCTAATTTAGCTAATAAACCAATATTCAAAACTCTACCGTTTCGTCGTCGAAGGTCGGATCAAAAAACTGTCTAAGATTTCTATGCGTGTGCGTCTGAAGATGTCGTGTGCAAAGTTTGGTGTCGATTGGTCAAGAAATGTGGGAGGAGTAGGGAAAAAACAGTTTTGCGGTTTTCGCGATTTAGCGAAAAATATTCATAGACGCAAATGGGCGTGGCCTAGGCCAAAAGATGCAGCAGACTCCAGTGCATCTGTGTGTACAAGTTTTTGGACTGTGGGAGGTTCGGTGTGGGAGTTATAGCCCCAAACGCGTATTCCTTGGTATAGCGCCACCTAGTGGCCGGCGTGTCTGGATTTTGTCGTCTGCATAGTCTTCACTGACCTGGATCTAGTCATGCAATTGGCGTGTGTGCAACATTTACGGTATGGGCTGTATTCCCACTTTCTTGGTAGGAAGTATAATAATAAAAATAAGAACTGCAAGCAGTTATGCAGGGGTCCAAGAAGTGTGCATTTCGCCGGCACAATGCGACAAGAAATGTGCATTTCGCCGCCACAACGCGAAGCATGTGTTCAAAACGCTACCCTGAACCTGTGGATACAAAGGATTTGACTGTGGTAGGAGTAGCGAGAAGTCAGTGTAGCGTTTTCGCGGCGAAATTTTGTAGAAGATATACAATTTCCTCGTTTATTGCGCCCCCTAACTGCGAAATTGTCCGAAATTTATATCGAGCGTCATTAAGGTTAGCACCAACATGTTTGTAGAATTTGGACTCGATCCGATGTCTAATTTGGGATTTTTTTGGATTTTTAATTTTCCACGTCTAATTTAGCTAATAATCAAATATTCAAAACTCTACCGTTTCGTCGTCGAAGGTCGGATCAAAAAACTGTTGATAATTTCTTTGCGTGTGCGTCTGACGATGTAGTCTGCAAAGTTTGGTGTCGATTGGTCAAGAAATGTGGGAGGAGTAGGGAAAAAACAGTTTTGCGGTTTTCGTGATTTAGCGTAAAATATTCATGGACGCAAATGGGCGTGGCCTAGGCCAAAAGATGCAGCAGACTCCAGTGCATCTGTGTGTACACGTTTTTGGACTCTGGGAGGTTCGGTGTGGGAGTTATAGCCCCAAACGCGTATTCCTTGGTATAGCGCCACCTAGTAGCCGGCGTGTCTGGATTTTGTCGTCGGCGTAGTCCTCACGGACCTGGATCTAGTCATGCAATTGGCGTGTGTGCAACATTTACGGTTTGGGCTGTATTCCCACTTTTACGGGGGAATAATAATAACAAGAAATGTGCATTTCGCCGGCACAACGCGAAGCATGTGTTCGAAGTTGAGGAACGGCGTATGACAAAAGATGCAGCTGACTCCAGTGAATCTGTGGATATAAAGGTTTTGACTGTGGGAGCTTCGGTGTGGAAGTTATAGCCCAAAACGCGTTTACAGAACATTCCATTGGCCAAATAGGAGATATACAATGTCGTCGTTTTTTGGCGCCGCCCTGTTGGCGAAATTTTCCAAAGACAATTTTCCTTTTCCAAATAACTCCCGCCCACATTAATAATTCTTGGCCATATTTTTTATATAGACTCGGGTTTCCCCCTTGATGGTTTCCGTATAGTTTGAAGAACATTCCTTGGGCCAATTAGAAGATATACAATTTCCTCGTTTATTGCGCCCCCTAATGGCGAAAAATTCCGGAATTTTTATCGAACGACAATAAGGTTAGCACCAACATGTGTCTAAAATTTGGACTCGATCCGATGTCTGATTTTGGATTTTTTTGGATTTTTGATTTTCCACGTCTAATTTAGCTAATATACCAATATTCAAAATGCGACCGTTTCGTCGTCGAAGGTCGGATCAAAAAACTGTTGATGATTTCTTTGCGTGTGCGTCTGAAGATGCCGTGTGCAAGGTTTTGTGTCAATTGGTCAAGAAATGTGGGAGGAGTAGCGAAAAAACAGTTTTGCGGTTTTCGCGATTTTGTGAAAAAAAATTATAGACGCAAATGGGCGTGGCCTATGCCAAAAGATGCAGCAGACTCCAGTGAATCTGTGTGTACAAGGTTTTGAATGTGGGAGGTTCGGTGTGGGAGTTATAGCCCCAAACGCGTCTTTCCTTGGTATAGCGCCACCTAGTGGCCGGCGTGTCTGGATTTGGTCGTCTGCTTAGAACTCAGGGCCCAGGATCTAGTAATGCAATTGGCGTGTCGGCACCATTTACGGTTTGGGCTGTGGACCCACTTCTAGGGGGGAATAATAATAATAACTAGAACTGCAAGCAGTTATGCAGGGGTCCAAGAAGTGTGCATTTCGCCGGCACAACGCGACAAGAAATGTGAATTTCGCCGGCACAACGCGAAGCATGTGTTCAAAACGCTACCCTGAACTTGTGGATACAAAGGATTCGACTGTGGTAGGAGTAGCGAGAAGTCAGTGTAGCGTTTTCGCGGCAAAATTTTGTAGAAGATATACAATTTCCTCGTTTATTGCGCCCTCTAATGGCGAAATTGTCCGAAATTTGTATCGAACGTCATTAAGGTTAGCACCAACATGTGTGTAGAATTTGGACTCGATCCGATTTCTAATTTTGGATTTTTTTGTATTTTGGATTTTCCACGTCTAATTTAGCTAATATACCAATATTCAAAATGCTACCGTTTCGTCGTCGAAGGTCGGATCAAAAAACTGTATACGATTCCTTTGCGTGTGCGTCTGAAGATGTCGTGTGCAAAGTTTGGTGTCAATTGGTCAAGAAATGTGGGAGGAGTAGGGAAAAAACAGTTTTGCGGTTTTCGCGATTTAGCGAAAAATATTCATAGACGCAAATGGGCGTGGCCTAAGCCAAAAGATGCAGCAGACTCCAGTGCATCTGTGTGTACAAGTTTTTGGACTCTGGGAGGTTCGTTGTCGGAGTTATAGCCCCAAACGCGTATTCCCTGGTATAGCGCCACCTAGTGGCCGGCGTGTCTGGATTTTGTCGTCTGCGTAGTCCGAAGAGATCTGGATCTAGTCATGTAATTGGCGTGTGTGCACCATTTACGGTTTGGGCTGTGGTACCACTTTTAGGGGGGTAAGTATAAAAATAATAATAAAAAGAAAAATCCTTACAAAAACAATAGGGATCCAACCTGTTGGCTTGGACCCCTAATAATAATAATCCTTACAAAAACAATAGGGTTCCAACCTGTTGGCTTGGACCCCTAACTAGAACTGCAAGCAGTTATGCAGGGGTCCAAGAAGTGTGCATTTCGCCGGCACAACGCGACACGAAATGTGCGTTTCGCCGGCACACGCTACCCTGAACCTGTGGATACAAAGGATTTGACTGTGGTAGGAGTAGCGAGAAGTCAGTGTAGCGTTTTCGCGGTGAAATTTTGTAGAAGATATACAATTTCCTCGTTTATGGCGCCCCCTAATGAAGAAATTTTCCGATTTTTTTATCGAACGACAATAAGGTTAGCACCAACATGTGTGTAAAATTTGGAATCGATCCGATGTCTAATTTTGGATTTCTTTGGATTTTTGATATTCCACGTCTAATTTAGCTAATAAACAAATATTCAAAACTCTACCGTTTCGTCCTCAAAGGTCGGATCAAAAAACTGTATATGATTTCTTTGCGTGTGCGTCTGAAGATGCCGTGTGCAAAGTTTGGTGTTGATTGGTCAAGAAATGTGCGAGGAGTAGCGAAAAAACAGTTTTGCGGTTTTCGCGATTTAGCGAAAAATATTCATAGACGCAAATGGGCGTGGCCTAGGCCAAAAGATGCAGCAGACTCCAGTGCATCTGTGTGTACAAGTTTTTGGACTGTGGGAGGTTCGGTGTGGGAGTTATAGCCCCAAACGCGTCTTTCCTTGGTATAGCGCCACCTAGTGGCCGGCGTGTCTGGATTTGGTCGTCTGCTTAGAACTCAGGGCCCTGGATCTAGTCATGCAATTGGCTTGTCGGCACCATTTACGGTTTGGGCTGTGGACCCACTTCTAGGGGGGAATAATAATAACAAGAAATGTGCGTTTCGCCGGCACAACGCGAAGCATGTGTTCAAAACGCTACCGTGAACCTGTGGATATAAAGGTTTTGACTGTGAGAGGTTCGGTGTGGGAGTTGTTGCCCCAAACGCCTTGTCCGCTACCGTTTTGATTGGTTTGCTTTACCAGAGCCCCGTTGGCCAGCATGTATCCAGGTCCATCCAGACAGCGTCTTGGATGGACCTGGAATACAGACACACTGTTTCCGCCTCTCACGACGTGGACGAGGGGTTGGGTTTTGAGAGGCAAATAAATTTGGAAAAATCAAAAAATTTCAAATGGTATTTTAAAGATTGAATAAAAAGGAAACCTAAATCCATGGTTAACATACTACAATGAGGGTACATCATATATATGTGGACTAATACTTACGTAATGTTATCAATGGTTTGTTAATGCGTATTTAACACTATTTAATGTGAAGTAATGATTGGTTAGGCATTAAGTATGCTTAGTTAACTATACTTACCATAGTATTAACTAAGCCTAACAGTTAGTTTTACTTAGTTAATGCCAAGATAAGTATTAACTAAGTAAAAGTAACTGTAATTCTTAGTTAATGCTAAGATAAGTATTAACTAAGCATTACAGTTAGTTTCACTTGGTTGATGCTTAGATTAGCATTAACTAAGGATAACAGTTAGTTTGACTTAGTCAATGCTAATCAAGCATTACGCAAGTATTTAGAAATGGTTAGTTAGCTATGAGTTATTAACTAAGCATTAACAAATAGCTTATCTATGTACCCTTATTGTAAATTGTAAGTTATAGATGAATAGGGAAAAAATGCTGAAAAGGGCCAAAATAGCTATGGCTTTTATTAGAGGGGCAAATAAAATAAATAAGATTTGGGGAACTATGAAGACTGGGATACAAAGGTATGACCTTAACAGATGTAATGTGAGGAAACCACATCTAAGGGCAAAAAATGTACCTCAATAGACATAAGGAAAAGCTACATGTGTGAAGCACATTAAGTTACACCAATCACAGGAGCACTAACAACAGTCTTTTTATTCAACTACATGTGTGAAGCACATTAAGTTACACCAATCACAGGAGCACTAACAACAGTCTTTTTATTCAACAAAACAATTAAAAAATAACAACTACAAAAAATAGATTGTAAACTATTAGCATAAAAGATAAATCAATAAAGAGTAGAACAAACAAAGTCTCAACGGGGGGGGGAACACACTGACGCCTTCCTCAGTGAGGTGGACGCCACTCTCGCTTCACGCTCTGTCGCCCGACATCGCCGTCACCGCCGCCATAGCTGCCAAGCGCCGCCATTATGCTGCATCATCAGACTACATTGGAGTCGTGTGGCGCAGGCGTCACAAGGAGGGGGACGGGGAGGGGGCACAGGGAGGGGGAGAGGTGTTTGACTCAAAAGAGGCAAACACCTTCAGGTTTCTCCTGTCCATCATCTCCACACAGAACAGTTCATAGTCAGTATGTAATCTGAATGAGAATTGGAATGGTTTCCACGTTTCTTCCTCATCCCCGCCGTCATGGGATTTGCGCTGTGTTGATGCTGCCATCTGCTCCCAACATTCCATCCCAATGACCTCTGGGAGAGAAACACTGTCCTTGAAGGACTGTAACTAGCACCATGCTGCTGCCTGAATTGTGTCCTTCAGGACAACATCCTACTGATGAGTTTTCAGGGATAAAAAAACACTATTCAACTAGTCATCAGACTATTTCATCTGGCTATACATACAACCTCCAGCATTACAAAAATGAGCCTGGCCTATGCCAAAAGATGCAACTGACTCCAGTGAATCTGTGGATATAAAAGTTTTGACTGTGGGAGGTTCGTTGTGGGAGTTATAGCCCAAAACGCGTTCTCAGAACATTCCATTGGCCAAATAGGAGATGGACAATGTCGTCGTTTTTTGGCGCCGCCCTGTTGGCGAAATTTTCCAAAGACAATTTTCCTTTGCCGAATAACTCCCGCCCACATTAATAATTCTTGGCCATATTTTTTATATAGACTCGGGTTTGACCTTTGATGGTTCCCTTATAGTTTGAAGAACATTCCTCTGGCCAATTAGAAGATATACAATTTCCTCGTTTATTGCGCCCCCTTAGGGCGTAATTTCCCGAATTTTTATTCGAACGCCATTAAGGTTAGCACCGACATGTGTCTAAAATTTGGACTCAATCCGATGTCTAATTTTCGTATTTTTTGAATTTTTGCGTTTCGACGTGAAACGTAGCTAATAAACCAATATTCAAAACGCTACCGTTTCGTCGTCGAAGGTCGGATCAAAAAAGTATATATGATTTCTTTGCATGTGCGTCTGAAGATGTCGTGTGCAAAGTTTGGTGTCGATTGGTCAAGAAATGTGGGAGGAGTAGGGAAAAAACAGTTTTGCGGTTTTCGCGATTTTGCGAAAAAAAATTATAGACGCAAATGGGCGTGGCCTATGCCAAAAGATGCAGCAGACTCCAGTGAATCTGTGTGTACAAGGTTTTGAATGTGGGAGGTTCGGTGTGGGAGTTATAGCCCCAAACGCGTCTTTCCTTGGTATAGCGCCACCTAGTGGCTGGCGTGTCTGGATTTTGTCGTCTACCTAGAACTCAGGGACCTGGATCTAGTCATGCAATTGGCGTGTCGGCACCATTTACGGTTTGGGCTGTGGACCCACTTCTAGGGGGGAATAATAATAACTAGAACTGCAAGCAGTTATGCAGGGGTCCAAGAAGTGTGCATTTCGCCGGCACAACGCGACAAGAAATGTGCATTTCGCCGGCACAACGCGTAGCAAGTATTCAAAACGCTACCGTGAACAACATGTGGATACAAAGGATTTGACTGTGGTAGGAGTAGCGAGAAGTCAGTGTTGCGTTTTCGCGGCGAAATTTTGTCGAAGATATACAATTTCCTCGTTTATTGCGCCCCCTAATGGCGAAATTTTCCGAAATTTTTATTCAACGTCATTAAGGTTAGCACTGACATGTGTGTAGAATTTGGACTCGATCCAATATCTAATTTTGGATTTTTTGGATTTTTAATTTTCCACGTCTAATTTAGCTAATATACCAATATTCCAAGCGCTACCGATTCGTTGTCGAAGGTCGGATCAAAAAAGTGTTCGAAATTTATTTTTTGTGTGCGTCTGACGATGTCGTGTGCAAAGTTTGGTGTTGATCGGGCGAAAAATGTGGGAGGAGTAGCGAAAAAACAGTTTTGCGGTTTTCGCGATTTAGCGAAAAATATTCATAGACGCAAATGGGCGGGGCCTAGGCCAAAAGATGCAGCAGACTCCAGTGCATCTGTGTGTACAAGTTTTTGGACTCTAGGAGGTTCGGTGTGGGAGTTATAGCCCCAAACGTGTTTCTCCTTGGTATAGCGCCACCTAGTGGCCGGCATGTCTGGATTTGGTTATCTGAGTAGCGGTGCCGGACCTGGTTCTAGTCATGTAATTGGCGCGTGTGCACCATTTACGGTTTGGGCTGTGGACCCACTTTCAAGGCGGGAAGTATAATAAAAAGAAAAATCCTTACAAAAACAATAGGGATCCAACCTGTTGGCTTGGACCCCTAATAACTAGAACTGCAAGCAGTTATGCAGGGGTCCAAGAAGTGTGCATTTCGCCGGCACAACGCGAAGCATGTGTTCAAAACGCTACCCTGAACCTGTGGATACAAAGGATTTGACTGTGGTATGAGTAGCGAGAAGTCAGTGTAGCGTTTTCGCGGCGAAATTTTGTAGAAGATATACAATATCCTCGTTTATTGCGCCCCCATTGGTGAAATTTTCCGAAATTTTTATCGAACGTCATTAAGGTTAGCACCAACATGTGTGTAGAGTTTGGACTCGATCCGATGTCTAATTTTGGATTTCTTTGGATTTTTAATTTTCCACGTCTAATTTTGCTAATAAACAAATATTCAAAACTCTACCGTTTCGTCGTCGAAGGTCGGATCAAAAAACTGTCTATGATTTCTTTGCGTGTGCGTCTGAAGATGCCATGTGCAAAGTTTGGTGGTGATCGGGCGAGAAATGTGGGAGGAGTAGCGAAAAAACAGTTTTGCGGTTTTCGCGATTTAGCGAAAAATATTCATAGACGCAAATGGGCGTGGCCTAGGCCAAAAGATGCAGCAGACTCCAGTGCATCTGTCTGTACAAGTTTTTGGACGCTGGGAGGTTCGGTGTGGGAGTTATAGTCCCAAACGTGTTTCTCCTTGGTATAGCGCCACCTAGTGGCCGGCATGTCTGGATTTGGTTATCTGAGTAGCGGTGCCGGTACTGGTTCTAGTCATGCAATTGGCGCGTGTGCACCTTTTACGGTTTGGGCTGTAGTCCAACAAGTACGGGGGGAAGAATAATAATAGGAAAAATCCTTACAAAAACAATAGGGATCCAACCTGTTGGCTTGGACCCCTAATAATAATAAAAACTAGAACTGCAAGCAGTTATGCAGGGGTCCAAGAAGTGTGCATTTCGCCGGCACAACGCGACAAGAAATGTGCATTTCGCCGGCACAACGCGAAGCATGTGTTCAAAACGCTACCCTGAACCTGTGGATACAAAGGATTTGACTGTGGTAGGAGTAGCGAGAAGTCAGTGTGGCGTTTTCGCGGCGAAATGTTGTAGAAGATATACAATTTCCTCGTTTATTGCGCCCCCTAATGGCGAAATTTTCCGAATTTTTTATCAAACGACATTAAGGTTAGCACCAACATGTGTGTAAAATTTGGACTCGATCCGATGTCTAATTTAGGATTTTTTTTGATTTTTGATTTTCCACGTCTAATTTAGCTAATAAACAAATATTCAAAACGCTACCGTTTCGTCGTCGAAGGTCGGATCAAAAAAGTATATAGGATTTCTTTGCGTGTGCGTCTGCAGATGTCGTGTGCAAAGTTTGGTGTCGATTGATCAAGAAATGTGGGAGGAGTAGGGAAAAAACAGTTTTGCGGTTTTCGCGATTTAGCGAAAAATATTCATAGACGCAAATGGGCGTGGCCTAGGCCAAAAGATGCAGCAGACTCCAGTGCATCTGTCTGTACAAGTTTTTGGACTCTGGGAGGTTCGGTGTGGGAGTTATAGTCCCAAACGTGTTTCTCCTTGGTATAGCGCCACCTAGTGGCCGGCATGTCTGGATTTGGTTATCTGAGTAGCGGTGCCGGTACTGGTTCTAGTCATGCAATTGGCGCGTGTGCACCTTTTACGGTTTGGGCTGTAGTCCAACAAGTACGGGGGGAAGAATAACAAGAAGTGTGCATTTCGCCGGCACAACGCGACAAGAAATGTGCATTTCGCCGGCACATCGCGAAGCATGTGTTGAAAACGCTACCCTGAACCTGTGGATACAAAGGATTTGACTGTGGTAGGAGTAGCGAGAAGTCAGTGTAGCGTTTTTGCGGCGAAATTTTGTAGAAGATATACAATTTCCTCGTTTATTGCGCCCCCTAATGGCGGAATTTTCCGAAATTTTTATCGAACGTCATTAAGGTTAGCACCAACATGTGTGTAGAATTTGGACTCGATCCGATGTCTAATTTTGGATTTTTTTGTATTTTTGATTTTCCACGTCTAATTTAGCTAATATACCAATATTCAAAATGCTATCGTTTCGTCGTCGAAGGTCGGATCAAAAAACTGTATATGATTCCTTTGCGTGTGCGTCTGAAGATGTTGTGTGCAAAGTTTTGTGTCGATTGGTCAAGAAATGTGGGAGGAGTAGCGAAAAAACAGTTTTGCGGTTTTCGCGATTTTGCGAAAAAAAATTATAGACGCAAATGGGCGTGGCCTATGCCAAAAGATGCAGCAGACTCCAGTGAATCTGTGTGTACGAGGTTTTGAATGTGGGAGGTTCGGTGTGGGAGTTATAGCCCCAAACGCATTTTCCCTTGGTATAGCGCCACCTAGTGGCCGGCGTGTCTGGATTTTGTTATCTGAGTAGCGGTGCCGGACCTGGATCTAGTCATGCAATTGGCGTGTCGGCACCATTTACGGTTTGGGCTGTGGACCCACTTTTAGCGCGGGAAGTATAATAACAAGAAGTGTGCATTTCGCCGGCACAACGCGACAAGAAATGTGCATTTCGCCGGCACAACGCGAAGCAAGTATTCAAAACGCTACCGTGAACAACCTGTGGATATAAAGGTTTTGACTGTGAGAGGTTCAGTGTGGGAGTTTCGGCCCCAAACGCATTTTCCGCTACCGTTTAGTCGTCGACGGTTGGATCAAAATAGTTTTTACTGATTTGCAACGCAAAACATATATTCAAAACGCTACCGTTTCGTCAACGATGGTCGGATCAAAATAGTTTTGCTGATTTCTTGTAGTGTGCGTCTGAAGATGTCGTGTGCAAAGTTTGGTGTCAATTGGGCAAGAAATGTGGGAGGAGTAGCGAAAAGGCAGTTTAGCTGTTTTTGCGATTTTGCATAAAGAAAATACTGACGCAAATGGGCCTGGCCTATGCCAAAAGATGCAGCTGACTCCAGTGAATCTGTGCGTCTAACGTTTTTGACTGTGGGAGCTTTGGTGTGGGAGTTGTAGCCTAAAACGCGTTTTCAGAACATTCCATTGGCCAAATAGGAGATATATTATTTCGTCGTTTTTTGGCGCCGCCCTGTTGGCGAAATTTTCCAAAGACAATTTTCCTTTGCCAAATAACTCCCGCCTACATTATTAATTCTTGGCCATATTTTTTATATAGACTCGGGTTTGCCCCTTGATGGTTCCCTTATAGTTTGAAGAACATTCCTTTGGCCAATTAGAAGATATACAATTTCCTCGTTTATTGCGCCCCCTAATGGCGAAATATTCCGAATTCTTTATTGAACGCCATTAAGGGTAGCACCGACATGAGTCTAAAATTTGGACTTGATCCGACGTCTACTTTTGGTATTCTTTGAATTTTTGCGTTTCGACGTAAAACGTAGCCAATAAACAAATATTCAAAACGCTACCGTTTCGTCGTCGAAGGTCGGATAAAAAAGCTGTTGATGATTCCTTTGCGTGTGCGTCTAAAGATGTCGGGTGCAAAGTTTGGTGTTGATTGGTCAAGAAATGTGGGAGGAGTAGGGAAAAAACTGTTTTGCGGTTTTCGCGAATTAGCGAAAAATATTCATAGACGCAAATGGGCGTGGCCTAGCCCAAAAGATGCAGCAGACTCCAGTGCATCTGTGTGTACAAGTTTTTGGACTCTGGGAGGTTCGGTGTGGGAGTTATAGCCCCAAACGCGTATTCCTTGGTATAGCGCCACCTAGTGGCCGGCGTGTCTGGATTTTGTCGTCTGCTTAGAACTCAGGGCCCTGGATCTAGTCATGCAATTGGCGTGTCGGCACCTTTTACGGTTTGGGCTGTGGACCCACTTCTAGGGGGGAATAATAATAATAATAAAAAAAATCCTTACAAAAACAATAGGGATCCAACCTGTTGGCTTGGACCCCTAATAATAATCCTTACAAAAACAATAGGGATCCAACCTGTTGGCTTGGACCCCTAAAAATCCTTACAAAAACAATAGGGATCCAACCTGTTGGCTTGGACCCCTAAAAAGAAAAATCCTTACAAAAACAATAGGGATCCAACCTGTTGGCTTGGACCCCTAATAACTAGAACTGCAAGCAGTTATGCAGGGGTCCAAGAAGTGTGCATTTCGCCGGCACAACGCGACAAGAAATGTGCATTTCGCCGGAAAAACGCGAAGCATGTGTTCAAAACGCTACCCTGAACCTGTGGAGTAGCGAGAAGTCAGTGTAGCGTTTTCGCGGCGAAATTTTTGTAGAAGATATACAATTTCCTCGTTTATTGCGCCCCCTAATGGCGAAATTTTCCGAAATTTTTATCCAAGGTCATTAAGGTTAGCACCAACATGTGTCTAACATTTGGAAACGATCCGATATCTAATTTTGGAATTTTTTGTTTTTTTAATTTTCCACGTCTAATTTAGCTAATAAAATAATATTCAAAACTCTACCGTTTCGTCGTCGAAGGTCGGATCAAAAAACTGTATATGATTTCTTTGCGTGTGCGTCTGAAGATGCCGTGTGCAAAGTTTGGTGTTGATTGGTCAAGAAATGTGCGAGGAGTAGCGAAAAAACAGTTTTGCGGTTTTCGCGATTTAGCGAAAAATATTCATAGACGCAAATGGGCGTGGCCTAGGCCAAAAGATGCAGCAGACTCCAGTGCATCTGTGTGTACAAGTTTTTGGACTGTGGGAGGTTCGGTGTGGGAGTTATAGCCCCAAACGCGTATTCCTTGGTATAGCGCCACCTAGTGGCCGGCATGTCTGGATTTTGTCGTCTGCGTAGTCCGAAGAGATCTGGATCTAGTCATGTAATTGGCGTGTGTGCAGCATTTACGGTTTGGGCTGTGGTACCACTTTTAGGGGGGTAAGTATAACTAGAACTGCAAGCAGTTATGCAGGGGTCCAAGAAGTGTGCATTTCGCCGGCACAACGCGACAAGAAATGTGCATTTCGCCGGCACAACGCGAAGCAAGTATTCAAAACGCTACCGTGAACAACCTGTGGATATAAAGGTTTTGACTGTGAGAGGTTCAGTGTGGGAGTTTCGGCCCCAAACGCATTTTCCGCTACCGTTTAGTCGTCGACGGTTGGATCAAAATAGTTTTTACTGATTTGCAACGCAAAACATATATTCAAAACGCTACCGTTTCGTCAACGATGGTCGGATCAAAATAGTTTTGCTGATTTCTTGTAGTGTGCGTCTGAAGATGTCGTGTGCAAAGTTTGGTGTCAATTGGGCAAGAAATGTGGGAGGAGTAGCGAAAAGGCAGTTTAGCTGTTTTTGCGATTTTGCATAAAGAAAATACTGACGCAAATGGGCCTGGCCTATGCCAAAAGATGCAGCTGACTCCAGTGAATCTGTGCGTCTAACGTTTTTGACTGTGGGAGCTTTGGTGTGGGAGTTGTAGCCTAAAACGCGTTTTCAGAACATTCCATTGGCCAAATAGGAGATATATTATTTCGTCGTTTTTTGGCGCCGCCCTGTTGGCGAAATTTTCCAAAGACAATTTTCCTTTGCCAAATAACTCCCGCCTACATTATTAATTCTTGGCCATATTTTTTATATAGACTCGGGTTTGCCCCTTGATGGTTCCCTTATAGTTTGAAGAACATTCCTTTGGCCAATTAGAAGATATACAATTTCCTCGTTTATTGCGCCCCCTAATGGCGAAATATTCCGAATTCTTTATTGAACGCCATTAAGGGTAGCACCGACATGAGTCTAAAATTTGGACTTGATCCGACGTCTACTTTTGGTATTCTTTGAATTTTTGCGTTTCGACGTAAAACGTAGCCAATAAACAAATATTCAAAACGCTACCGTTTCGTCGTCGAAGGTCGGATAAAAAAGCTGTTGATGATTCCTTTGCGTGTGCGTCTAAAGATGTCGGGTGCAAAGTTTGGTGTTGATTGGTCAAGAAATGTGGGAGGAGTAGGGAAAAAACTGTTTTGCGGTTTTCGCGAATTAGCGAAAAATATTCATAGACGCAAATGGGCGTGGCCTAGCCCAAAAGATGCAGCAGACTCCAGTGCATCTGTGTGTACAAGTTTTTGGACTCTGGGAGGTTCGGTGTGGGAGTTATAGCCCCAAACGCGTATTCCTTGGTATAGCGCCACCTAGTGGCCGGCGTGTCTGGATTTTGTCGTCTGCTTAGAACTCAGGGCCCTGGATCTAGTCATGCAATTGGCGTGTCGGCACCTTTTACGGTTTGGGCTGTGGACCCACTTCTAGGGGGGAATAATAATAATAATAAAAAAAATCCTTACAAAAACAATAGGGATCCAACCTGTTGGCTTGGACCCCTAATAATAGGAATAATCCTTACAAAAACAATAGGGATCCAACCTGTTGGCTTGGACCCCTAACTAGAACTGCAAGCAGTTATGCAGGGGTCCAAGAAGTGTGCATTTCGCCGGCACAACGCGACAAGAAATGTGAATTTCGCCGGCACAACGCGAAGCATGTGTTCAAAACGCTACCCTGAACTTGTGGATACAAAGGATTCGACTGTGGTAGGAGTAGCGAGAAGTCAGTGTAGCGTTTTCGCGGCAAAATTTTGTAGAAGATATACAATTTCCTCGTTTATTGCGCCCTCTAATGGAGAAATTGTCCGAATTTTTTATCGAACGCCATTAAGGTTAGCACCGACATGTGTCTAAAATTTGGACTCGATCCGATGTCTAATTTTCGTATTTTTTGAATTTTTGCGTTTCGACGTGAAACGTAGCTAATAAACCAATATTCAAAATGCTACCGTTTCGTCGTCGAAGGTCGGATCAAAAAACTGTATACGATTCCTTTGCGTGTGCGTCTGAAGATGTCGTGTGCAAAGTTTGGTGTCGATTGGTCAAGAAATGTGGGAGGAGTAGGGAAAAAACAGTTTTGCGGTTTTCGCGATTTAGCGAAAAATATTCATAGACGCAAATGGGCGTGGCCTAGGCCAAAAGATGCAGCAGACTCCAGTGCATCTGTGTGTACAAGTTTTTGGACTCTGGGAGGTTCGGTGTCGGAGTTATAGCCCCAAACGCGTATTCCCTGGTATAGCGCCACCTAGGGGCCGGCGTGTCTGGATTTTGTTATCTGAGTAGCGGTGCCGATTCTGGATCTAGTCATGTAATTGGCGCGTGTGCACCATTTACGGTTTGGGCTGTAGTTCCACTTTCACCGCGGGAAGAATAAGAAGAATCGCTACAAAAACAATAGGGATCCAACCTGTTGGCTTGGACCCCTAACTAGAACTGCAAGCAGTTATGCAGGGGTCCAAGAAGTGTGCATTTCGCCGGCACAACGCGACAAGAAATGTGCATTTCGCCGGCACATCGCGAAGCATGTGTTGAAAACGCTACCCTGAACCTGTGGATACAAAGGATTTGACTGTGGTAGGAGTAGCGAGAAGTCAGTGTAGCGTTTTTGCGGCGAAATTTTGTAGAAGATATACAATTTCCTCGTTTATTGCGCCCCCTAATGGCGGAATTTTCCGAAATTTTTATCGAACGTCATTAAGGTTAGCACCAACATGTGTGTAGAATTTGGACTCGATCCGATGTCTAATTTTGGATTTTTTTGTATTTTTGATTTTCCACGTCTAATTTAGCTAATATACCAATATTCAAAATGCTATCGTTTCGTCGTCGAAGGTCGGATCAAAAAACTGTATATGATTCCTTTGCGTGTGCGTCTGAAGATGTCGTGTGCAAAGTTTTGTGTCGATTGGTCAAGAAATGTGGGAGGAGTAGCGAAAAAACAGTTTTGCGGTTTTCGCGATTTTGCGAAAAAAAATTATGGACGCAAATGGGCGTGGCCTATGCCAAAAGATGCAGCAGACTCCAGTGAATCTGTGTGTACGAGGTTTTGAATGTGGGAGGTTCGGTGTGGGAGTTATAGCCCCAAACGCATTTTCCCTTGGTATAGCGCCACCTAGTGGCCGGCGTGTCTGGATTTTGTTATCTGAGTAGCGGTGCCGGACCTGGATCTAGTCATGCAATTGGCGTGTCGGCACCATTTACGGTTTGGGCTGTGGACCCACTTTTAGCGCGGGAAGTATAATAACTAGTCATGTAATTGGCGTGTGTGCACCATTTACGGTTTGGGCTGTGGTACCACTTTTAGGGGGGTAAGTATAAAAATAATAATAATAGGAAGAAAAATCCTTACAAAAACAATAGGGATCCAACCTGTTGGCTTGGACCCCTAATAATAATAATCCTTACAAAAACAATAGGGATCCAACCTGTTGGCTTGGACCCCTAACTAGAACTGCAAGCAGTTATGCAGGGGTCCAAGAAGTGTGCATTTCGCCGGCACAACGCGACAAGAAATGTGCATTTCGCCGGCACATCGCGAAGCATGTGTTGAAAACGCTACCCTGAACCTGTGGATACAAAGGATTTGACTGTGGTAGGAGTAGCGAGAAGTCAGTGTAGCGTTTTTGCGGCGAAATTTTGTAGAATATATACAATTTCCTCGTTTATTGCGCCCCCTAATGGCGGAATTTTCCGAAATTTTTATCGAACGTCATTAAGGTTAGCACCAACATGTGTGTAGAATTTGGACTCGATCCGATGTCTAATTTTGGATTTTTTTGTATTTTTGATTTTCCACGTCTAATTTAGCTAATATACCAATATTCAAAATGCTATCGTTTCGTCGTCGAAGGTCGGATCAAAAAACTGTATATGATTTCTTTGCGTGTGCGTCTGAAGATGCCGTGTGCAAAGGTTGGTGTTGATTGGTCAAGAAATGTGCGAGGAGTAGCGAAAAAACAGTTTTGCGGTTTTCGCGATTTAGCGAAAAATATTCATAGACGCAAATGGGCGTGGCCTAGACCAAAAGATGCAGCAGACTCCAGTGCATCTGTGTGTACAAGTTTTTGGACTGTGGGAGGTTCGGTGTGGGAGTTATAGCCCCAAACGCGTATTCCTTGGTATAGCGCCACCTAGTGGCCGGCATGTCTGGATTTTGTCGTCTGCGTAGTCCGAAGAGATCTGGATCTAGTCATGTAATTGGCGTGTGTGCACCATTTACGGTTTGGGCTGTGGTACCACTTTTAGGGGGGTAAGTATAACTAGAACTGCAAGCAGTTATGCAGGGGTCCAAGAAGTGTGCATTTCGCCGGCACAACGCGACAAGAAATGTGCATTTCGCCGGAAAAACGCGAAGCATGTGTTCAAAACGCTACCCTGAACCTGTGGAGTAGCGAGAAGTCAGTGTAGCGTTTTCGCGGCGAAATTTTTGTAGAAGATATACAATTTCCTCGTTTATTGCGCCCCCTAATGGCGAAATTTTCCGAAATTTTTATCGAAGGTCAATAAGGTTAGCACCAACATGTGTCTAAAATTTGGACTCGATCCGATGTCTAATTTTGGAATTTTTTGGTTTTTTAATTTTCCACGTCTAATTTAGCTAATAAAAGAATATTCAAAACTCTACCGTTTCGTCGTCGAAGGTCGGATCAAAAAACTGTATATGATTTCTTTGCGTGTGCGTCTGAAGATGCCGTGTGCAAAGTTTGGTGTTGATTGGTCAAGAAATGTGCGAGGAGTAGCGAAAAAACAGTTTTGCGGTTTTCGCGATTTAGCGAAAAATATTCATAGACGCAAATGGGCGTGGCCTATACCAAAAGATGCAGCAGACTCCAGTGAATCTGTGTGTACAAGGTTTTGAATGTGGGAGGTTCGGTGTGGGAGTTATAGCCCCAAACGTGTCTTTCCTTGGTATAGCGCCACCTAGTGGCCGGCGTGTCTGGGTTTGGTCGTCTGCGTAGTCCGAAGAGATCTGGATCTAGTCATGTAATTGGCGTGTGTGCACCATTTACGGTTTGGGCTGTGGTACCACTTTTAGGGGGGTAAGTATAATAATAATAATAATAATAAAAATCCTTACAAAAACAATAGGGATCCAACCTGTTGGCTTGGACCCCTAACTAGAACTGCAAGCAGTTATGCAGGGGTCCAAGAAGTGTGCATTTCGCCGGCACAACGCGACAAGAAATGTGCATTTCGCCGGAAAAACGCGAAGCATGTGTTCAAAACGCTACCCTGAACCTGTGGAGTAGCGAGAAGTCAGTGTAGCGTTTTCGCGGCGAAATTTTTGTAGAAGATATACAATTTCCTCGTTTATTGCGCCCCCTAATTGCGAAATTTTCCGAAATTTTTATCGAAGGTCATTAAGGTTAGCACCAACATGTGTCTAAAATTTGGACTCGATCCGATGTCTAATTTTGGAATTTTTTGTTTTTTTAATTTTCCACGTCTAATTTAGCTAATAAAAGAATATTCAAAACTCTACCGTTTCGTCGTCGAAGGTCGGATCAAAAAACTGTATATGATTTCTTTGCGTGTGCGTCTGAAGATGCCGTGTGCAAAGTTTGGTGTTGATTGGTCAAGAAATGTGCGAGGAGTAGCGAAAAAACAGTTTTGCGGTTTTCGCGATTTAGCGAAAAATATTCATAGACGCAAATGGGCGTGGCCTAGACCAAAAGATGCAGCAGACTCCAGTGAATCTGTGTGTACAAGGTTTTGAATGTGGGAGGTTCGGTGTGGGAGTTATAGCCCCAAACGCGTCTTTCCTTGGTATAGCGCCACCTAGTGGCCGGCGTGTCTGGATTTGGTCGTCTGCTTAGAACTCAGGGCCCTGGATCTAGTCATGCAATTGGCTTGTCGGCACCATTTACGGTTTGGGCTGTGGACCCACTTCTAGGGGGGAATAATAATAACTAGAACTGCAAGCAGTTATGCAGGGGTCCAAGAAGTGTGCATTTCGCCGGCACAACGCGACAAGAAATGTGCATTTCGCCGGCACAACGCGAAGCATGTGTTGAAAACGCTACCCTGAACCTGTGGATACAAAGGATTTGACTGTGGTAGGAGTAGCGAGAAGTCAGTGTAGCGTTTTCGCGGCGAAATTTTGTAGAAGATATACAATTTCCTCGTTTATTGCGCCCCCTAATGGCGGAATTTTCCGAATTTTTTATCGAACGTCATTAAGGTTAGCACCAACATGTGTGTAGAATTTGGACTCGATCCGATGTCTAATTTTGGATTTTTTTGGATTTTTAATTTTCCACGTCTAATTTAGCTAATAAACCAATATTCAAAACTCTACCGTTTCGTCGTCGAAGGTCGGATCAAAAAACTGTATACGATTTCTATGCGTGTGCGTCTGAAGATGTCGTGTGCAAAGTTTGGTGTCGATTGGTCAAGAAATGTGGGAGGAGTAGGGAAAAAACAGTTTTGCGGTTTTCGCGATTTAGCGAAAAATATTCATGGACGCAAATGGGCGTGGCCTAGGCCAAAAGATGCAGCAGACTCCAGTGCATCTGTGTGTACAAGTTTTTGGACTGTGGGAGGTTCGGTGTGGGAGTTATAGCCCCAAACGCGTATTCCTTGGTATAGCGCCACCTAGTGGCCGGCGTGTCTGGATTTTGTCGTCTGCATAGTCTTCACTGACCTGGATCTAGTCATGCAATTGGCGTGTGTGCAACATTTACGGTATGGGCTGTATTCCCACTTTCTTGGTAGGAAGTATAATAATAAAAATCCTTACAAAAACAATAGGGATCCAACCTGTTGGCTTGGACCCCTAACAAGAAGTGTGCATTTCGCCGGCACAACGCGACAATAAATGTGCATTTCGCCGGCACAACGCGAACCAAGTATTCAAAACGCTACCGTGAACAACCTGTGGATATAAAGGTTTTGACTGTGAGAGGTTCAGTGTGGGAGTTTCGGCCCCAAACGCATTTTCCGCTACCGTTTAGTCGTCGACGGTTGGATCAAAATAGTTTTTACTGATTTGCAACGCAAAACATATATTCAAAACGCTACCGTTTCGTCAACGATGGTCGGATCAAAATAGTTTTGCTGATTTCTTGTAGTGTGCGTCTGAAGATGTCGTGTGCAAAGTTTGGTGTCAATTGGGCAAGAAATGTGGGAGGAGTAGCGAAAAGGCAGTTTAGCTGTTTTTGCGATTTTGCATAAAGAAAATACTGACGCAAATGGGCCTGGCCTATGCCAAAAGATGCAGCTGACTCCAGTGAATCTGTGCGTATAACGTTTTTGACTGTGGGAGCTTCGGTGTGGGAGTTATAGCCTAAAACGCGTTTTCAGAACATTCCATTGGCCAAATAGGAGATATATTATTTCGTCGTTTTTTGGCGCCGCCCTGTTGGCGAAATTTTCCAAAGACAATTTTCCTTTGCCAAATAACTCCCGCCTACATTATTAATTCTTGGCCATATTTTTTATATAGACTCGGGTTTGCCCCTTGATGGTTCCCTTATAGTTTGAAGAACATTCCTTTGGCCAATTAGAAGATATACAATTTCCTCGTTTATTGCGCCCCCTAATGGCGAAATATTCCGAATTCTTTATTGAACGCCATTAAGGGTAGCACCGACATGAGTCTAAAATTTGGACTTGATCCGACGTCTACTTTTGGTATTCTTTGAATTTTTGCGTTTCGACGTAAAACGTAGCCAATAAACAAATATTCAAAACGCTACCGTTTCGTCGTCGAAGGTCGGATAAAAAAGCTGTTGATGATTCCTTTGCGTGTGCGTCTGAAGATGTCGGGTGCAAAGTTTGGTGTTGATTGGTCAAGAAATGTGGGAGGAGTAGGGAAAAAACTGTTTTGCGGTTTTCGCGAATTAGTGAAAAATATTCATAGACGCAAATGGGCGTGGCCTAGCCCAAAAGATGCAGCAGACTCCAGTGCATCTGTGTGTACAAGTTTTTGGACTCTGGGAGGTTCGGTGTGGGAGTTATAGCCCCAAACGCGTATTCCTTGGTATAGCGCCACCTAGTGGCCGGCGTGTCTGGATTTTGTCGTCTGCTTAGAACTCAGGGCCCTGGATCTAGTCATGCAATTGGCGTGTCGGCACCTTTTACGGTTTGGGCTGTGGACCCACTTCTAGGGGGGAATAATAATAATAATAAAAACTAGAACTGCAAGCAGTTATGCAGGGGTCCAAGAAGTGTGCATTTCGCCGACACAACGCGACAAGAAATGTGCGTTTCGCCGGCACAACGCGAAGCATGTGTTTAAAACGCTACCCTGAACCTGTGGATACAAAGGATTTGACTGTGGTAGGAGTAGCGAGAAGTCAGTGTAGCGTTTTCGCGGCGAAATTTTGTAGAAGATATACAATTTCCTCGTTTATTGCGCCCCCTAATGGCGGAATTTTCCGAACGTCATTAAGGTTAGCACCAACATGTGTGTAGAATTTGGACTCGATCCGATGTCTAATTTTGGATTTTTTTGGATTTTTAATTTTCCACGTCTAATTTAGCTAATAAACCAATATTGAAAACTCTACCGTTTCGTCGTCGAAGGTCGGATCAAAAAACTGTCTAAGATTTCTATGCGTGTGCGTCTGAAGATGTCGTGTGCAAAGTTTGGTGTCGATTGGTCAAGAAATGTGGGAGGAGTAGGGAAAAAACAGTTTTGCGGTTTTCGCGATTTAGCGAAAAATATTCATGGACGCAAATGGGCGTGGCCTAGGCCAAAAGATGCAGCAGACTCCAGTGCATCTGTGTGTACAAGTTTTTGGACTGTGGGAGGTTCGGTGTGGGAGTTATAGCCCCAAACGCGTATTCCTTGGTATAGCGCCACCTAGTGGCCGGCGTGTCTGGATTTTGTCGTCTGCATAGTCTTCACTGACCTGGATCTAGTCATGCAATTGGCGTGTGTGCAACATTTACGGTATGGGCTGTATTGCCACTTTCTTGGTAGGAAGTATAATAATAAAAATCCTTACAAAAACAATAGGGATCCAACCTGTTGGCTTGGACCCCTAAAAATCCTTACAAAAACAATAGGGATCCAACCTGTTGGCTTGGACCCCTAACTAGAACTGCAAGCAGTTATGCAGGGGTCCAAGAAGTGTGCATTTCGCCGGCACAACGCGACAAGAAATGTGAATTTCGCCGGCACAACGCGAAGCATGTGTTCAAAACGCTACCCTGAACTTGTGGATACAAAGGATTCGACTGTGGTAGGAGTAGCGAGAAGTCAGTGTAGCGTTTTCGCGGCAAAATTTTGTAGAAGATATACAATTTCCTCGTTTATTGCGCCCTCTAATGGAGAAATTGTCCGAATTTTTTATCGAACGCCATTAAGGTTAGCACCGACATGTGTCTAAAATTTGGACTCGATCCGATGTCTAATTTTCGTATTTTTTGAATTTTTGCGTTTCGACGTGAAACGTAGCTAATAAACCAATATTCAAAATGCTACCGTTTCGTCGTCGAAGGTCGGATCAAAAAACTGTATACGATTCCTTTGCGTGTGCGTCTGAAGATGTCGTGTGCAAAGTTTGGTGTCGATTGGTCAAGAAATGTGGGAGGAGTAGGGAAAAAACAGTTTTGCGGTTTTCGCGATTTAGCGAAAAATATTCATAGACGCAAATGGGCGTGGCCTAGGCCAAAAGATGCAGCAGACTCCAGTGCATCTGTGTGTACAAGTTTTTGGACTCTGGGAGGTTCGGTGTCGGAGTTATAGCCCCAAACGCGTATTCCCTGGTATAGCGCCACCTAGGGGCCGGCGTGTCTGGATTTTGTTATCTGAGTAGCGGTGCCGATTCTGGATCTAGTCATGTAATTGGCGCGTGTGCACCATTTACGGTTTGGGCTGTAGTTCCACTTTCACCGCGGGAAGAATAAGAAGAATCGCTACAAAAACAATAGGGATCCAACCTGTTGGCTTGGACCCCTAACTAGAACTGCAAGCAGTTATGCAGGGGTCCAAGAAGTGTGCATTTCGCCGGCACAACGCGACAAGAAATGTGCATTTCGCCGGCACATCGCGAAGCATGTGTTGAAAACGCTACCCTGAACCTGTGGATACAAAGGATTTGACTGTGGTAGGAGTAGCGAGAAGTCAGTGTAGCGTTTTTGCGGCGAAATTTTGTAGAAGATATACAATTTCCTCGTTTATTGCGCCCCCTAATGGCGGAATTTTCCGAAATTTTTATCGAACGTCATTAAGGTTAGCACCAACATGTGTGTAGAATTTGGACTCGATCCGATGTCTAATTTTGGATTTTTTTGTATTTTTGATTTTCCACGTCTAATTTAGCTAATATACCAATATTCAAAATGCTATCGTTTCGTCGTCGAAGGTCGGATCAAAAAACTGTATATGATTCCTTTGCGTGTGCGTCTGAAGATGTCGTGTGCAAAGTTTTGTGTCGATTGGTCAAGAAATGTGGGAGGAGTAGCGAAAAAACAGTTTTGCGGTTTTCGCGATTTTGCGAAAAAAAATTATGGACGCAAATGGGCGTGGCCTATGCCAAAAGATGCAGCAGACTCCAGTGAATCTGTGTGTACGAGGTTTTGAATGTGGGAGGTTCGGTGTGGGAGTTATAGCCCCAAACGCATTTTCCCTTGGTATAGCGCCACCTAGTGGCCGGCGTGTCTGGATTTTGTTATCTGAGTAGCGGTGCCGGACCTGGATCTAGTCATGCAATTGGCGTGTCGGCACCATTTACGGTTTGGGCTGTGGACCCACTTTTAGCGCGGGAAGTATAATAATAATAATAATCCTTACAAAAACAATAGGGATCCAACCTGTTGGCTTGGACCCCTAATAATAATAATAAAAAAAATCCTTACAAAAACAATAGGGATCCAACCTGTTGGCTTGGACCCCTAAAAATAATAATAATAGGAAGAAAAATCCTTACAAAAACAATAGGGATCCAACCTGTTGGCTTGGACCCCTAATAATAATAATAATAAGAAAAATCCCTACAAAAACAATAGGGATCCAACCTGTTGGCTTGGACCCCTAATAATAATCCTTACAAAAACAATAGGGATCCAACCTGTTGGCTTGGACCCCTAACTAGAACTGCAAGCAGTTATGCAGGGGTCCAAGAAGTGTGCATTTCGCCGGCACAACGCGAAGCATGTGTTCAAAAATTGAGAAACAGCGTATGCCAAAAGATGCAGCTGACTCCAGTGAATCTGTGGATATAAAGGTTTTGACTGTGGGAGCTTCGGTGTGGGAGTTATAGCCCAAAACGCGTTTTCAGAACATTCCATTGGCCAGTTAGGAGATATATTATTTCGTCGTTTATTTGCGACCCCTTGTGGCGAAATTTTCCAAGGACAATTTTCCTTTGCCAAATAACTCCCGCCCACATTAATAATTCTTGGCCATATTTTTTATATAGACTCGGGTTTGCCCCTTGATGGTTTCCTTTGAGTTTGAAGAACATTCTTTTGGCCAATTAGAAGATATACAATTTCCTCGTTTATTGCGCCCCCTAATGGCGAAATATTCCGAATTCTTTATTGAACGCCATTAAGAGTAGCACCGACATGTGTCTAAAATTTGGACTTGATCCGATGTCTAATTTTGGTATTATTTGAATTTTTGCGTTTCGACGTAAAACGTAGCTAATAAACAAATATTCAAAACGCTACCGTTTCGTAATCGAAGGTCGGATCAAAAAAGTGTTCGAATTTATTTTTTTGTGTGAGTCTGACGATGTCGTGTGCAAAGTCTGGTGTTGATTGGTCAAGAAATGTGGGAGGAGTAGGGAAAAAACTGTTTTGCGTTTTTCGCAATTTTGCGAAAAAAAATTATAGACGCAAATGGGCGTGGCCTATGCCAAAAGATGCAGCAGACTCCAGTGGATATGTGGGTACAAGTTTTTGACTGTGGGAGGTTCGGTGTGGGAGTTATAGCCCCAAACGCGTCTTTCCTTGGTATAGCGCCACCTAGTGACCGGCGTGTCTGGATTTTGTCGTCAGCGTAGTCCGAAGAGACCTGGATCTAGTCATGCAATTGGCGTGTCTGCACCATTTACGGTTCGGGCTGTAGTACCAGTTTTAGGGGGGTAAGTATAACAAGAAATGTGGGAGGAGTAGCGAAAAGGCAGTTTAGCTGTTTTTGCGATTTTGCATAAAGAAAATACTGACGCAAATGGGCCTGGCCTATGCCAAAGGATGCAGCTGACTCCAGTGAATCTGTGCGTATAACGTTTTTGACTGTGGGAGCTTCGGTGTGGGAGTTATAGCCTAAAACGCGTTTTCAGAACATTCCATTGGCCAAATAGGAGATATATTATTTCGTTGTTTTTTGGCGCCGCCCTGTTGGCGAAATTTTCCAAAGACAATTTTCCTTTGCCAAATAACTCCTGCCCACATTAATAATTCTTGGCCATATTTTTTATATAGACTCGGGATTGCCCCTTGATGTTTTCCCTCGAGTTTGAAGAAGATTCCTCAGGCCAATTAGAAGATATACAATCTCCTCGTTTATTGCGCCCCCTAATGGCGAAATATTCCGACATGTGTCTAAAATAGCCCCAAACGCGTCTTTCCTTGGTATAGCGCCACCTAGTGACCGGCGCGTCTGGATTTTGTCGTCTGCTTAGTCCGAACAGATCTGGATCTAGTCATGCAATTCGCGTGTCGGCACCATTTACGGTTTGGGCTGTGGTCCCACTTTTAGGGGGGTAAGAATAATAATAATAGGAACAAGAAGTGTGCATTTCGCCGGCACAACGCGACAAGAAATGTGCATTTCGCCGGCACAACGCGAAGCATGTGTTCAAAACGCTACCCTGTACCTGTGGATACAAAGGATTTGACTGTGGTACGAGTAGCGAGAAGTCAGTGTAGCGTTTTCGCGGCGAAATTTTGTAGAAGATATACAATTTCCTTGTTTATTGCGCCCCCTAATGGCGAAATTTTCCGATATTTTTGTCGAACGTCATTAAGGTTAGCACCAACATGTCTGTAAAATTTGGGCTCGATCCGATGTATAATTCTGGATTTCTTCGGATTTTTGACTTTTCACGTCTAATTTAGCTAATAAACAAATATTCAAAACGCTACCGTTTCGTCGTCGAAGGTCGGATCAAAAAAGTGTCTAGGATTTCTTTGCGTGTGCGTCTGAAGATGTCGTGTGCAAAGTTTGGTGTTGATCGGGCGAGAAATGTGGGAGGAGTAGCGAAAAAACAGTTTTGCGGTTTTCGCGATTTAGCGAAAAATATTCATAGACGCAAATGGGCGTGGCCTAGGCCAAAAGATGCAGCAGACTCCAGTGCATCTGTGTGTACAAGTCTTTGGACTCTGGGAGGTTCGGTGTGGAAGTTATAGCCCCAAACGCGTATTCCTTGGTATAGCGCCACCTAGGGACCGGCGTGTCTGGATTTTGTTATCTGAGTAGCGGTGCCGATTCTGGATCTAGTCATGCAATTGGCGCGTGTGCACCATTTACGGTTTGGGCTGTGGTACCACTTCTAAGGCGTACGAAATAATAATAATAATAATAACTAGAACTGCAAGCAGTTATGCAGGGGTCCAAGAAGTGTGCATTTCGCCGGCACAACGCGACAAGAAATGTGCATTTCGCCGGCACAACGCGAAGCATGTGTTCAAAACGCTACCCTGTACCTGTGGATACAAAGGATTTGACTGTGGTACGAGTAGCGAGAAGTCAGTGTAGCGTTTTCGCGGCGAAATTTTGTAGAAGATATACAATTTCCTTGTTTATTGCGCCCCCTAATGGCGAAATTTTCCGATATTTTTATCGAACGTCATTAAGGTTAGCACCAACATGTCTGTAAAATTTGGGCTCAATCCGATGTATAATTCTGGATTTCTTCGGATTCTTGACTTTTCACGTCTAATTTAGCTAATAAACAAATATTCAAAACGCTACCGTTTCGTCGTCGAAGGTCGGATCAAAAAAGTGTCTAGGATTTCTTTGCGTGTGCGTCTGAAGATGTCGTGTGCAAAGTTTGGTGTTGATCGGGCGAGAAATGTGGGAGGAGTAGCGAAAAAACAGTTTTGCGGTTTTCGCGATTTAGCGAAAAATATTCATCGACGCAAATGGGCGTGGCCTAGGCCAAAAGATGCAGCAGACTCCAGTGCATCTGTGTGTACAAGTTTTTGGACTCTGGGAGGTTCGGTGTGGAAGTTATAGCCCCAAACGCGTATTCCTTGGTATAGCGCCACCTAGGGACCGGCGTGTCTGGATTTTGTTATCTGAGTAGCGGTGCCGATTCTGGATCTAGTCATGCAATTGGCGCGTGTGCACCATTTACGGTTTGGGCTGTGGTACCACTTCTAAGGCGTACGAAATAATAACTAGAACTGCAAGCAGTTATGCAGGGGTCCAAGAAGTGTGCATTTCGCCGGCACAACGCGACAAGAAATGTGCATTTCGCCGGCACAACGCGAAGCAAGTATTCAAAACGCTACCGTGAACAACCTGTGGATATAAAGGTTTTGACTGTGAGAGGTTCAGTGTGGGAGTTTCGGCCCCAAACGCATTTTCCGCTACCGTTTAGTCGTCGACGGTTGTATCAAAATAGTTTTTACTGATTTGCAACGCAAAACATATATTCAAAACGCTACCGTTTCGTCAACGATGGTCGGATCAAAATAGTTTTGCTGATTTCTTGTAGAGTGCGTCTGAAGATGTCGTGTGCAAAGTTTGGTGTCAATTGGGCAAGAAATGTGGGAGGAGTAGCGAATAGGCAGTTTAGCTGTTTTTGCGATTTTGCATAAAGAAAATACTGACGCAAATGGGCCTGGGCCCCGTTTCCCGATAACGATGGATCTTCGCTCGTACGATCATTCTCCCGATGGATCTTGCGATCCATCGATAATTTCTTTGGAGCGTTTCCCGAAACTCCTCTTAACGTGAACGCGCATTCGCTGCACTCACGACGTCGTAGGATTGTAACTGTCTACTGACACGGTGCTGAAATGGGCTCCGTAGAAGGGGGAGACGCAGGAATGTCGCAGGAAAATTGTTTTAAAAAGGGTTAAAATATATCCCCATCAAGGACAACAGCAGAGTAGCCTATGAAAAAAATAGACTGCAATTATATGAATGCTAAAGACATTAAAACACAATTGATTAGGCTTAAACCGACATATATCAATCCTAATCCTGAATGCACTGTGCGTTTCACGACATTTCCCCCCCTGTAATAATTCCATATGACCAAAAATTAAAAATAGCTTGTGTGACAACTACATTTATCTTAATGGGCTGATTTCTGAAACATGCTTTGCGCAGCAAAGAGAGCCGACTTAATCTGATTCCGCATAAGGGTTTCCTTGATTGATAATTTGATTGGCTATAGAAGCACCTACGGAAATAGGGTAAGGTATGTATTGATGAGGAATGAAGCCCACCGTCTGGCCCGGTGCATCGTTGAGCGCACGATCGGGAGGTGGAAGTTGCGCTTTAGATGCCTTCACATGTCAGGCGGAGGGCTCCAGTTTTCTCCGGCCAAGTCATGCGCCGTGATATGTGTGACGGCTATGTTGCACAACATTGCAGCTAAGGCTGGGGTGGCATTGCTTGAACCGGAGGACGTTGAGGACGATGTGACGATGAGGAAGATCGGTGTGAGGACGGCCTCCCTCATAACTACGCGGCTGGTTTTCATGCGCGTCGAAGAGTGATTGAGACTTTTTTTTAACCCCCTCCACCCTCCCACATGTCACTAAACATTCCCGTCAACGTGACCAATCCCCACCATATCCCAGCCTTTGGCCTGCTCCTTTGCTTGTTTTTTATAATTTATTTTATTTCTTTATTTTTAATTTTTTAATTTTTTACATTATTTTATGCTACGTTTTATGAGTAGCCTATGTCAGTCTGCACAAATCCCCCCACTTTCTCTCACACATTTTGAGTGCCCTGCCTGCGCAAACATTTTCTGGACTGTCCCGTTTTATTTTGGCCATTTGAACATCTTTATTAATAAATTAATTAATAATCTTTATTAATTACCAAACTAAGAACATAAAGGCGCAATGCGTTTTAATAAAACGCATCCAATAGACGGAATGTCCGATGGTGTCGCCACTGAGGCTATAGCTGACGATGCTCTTAGCGTCCTACGAGTACCTACGAGCACCCCTGGAGTACTCGTTAGCTACGAGCGTTTTCAAGACGTTCGTTCCCCACGATGCTTTCGGGAAACGCGGTGAAAACTCTACGATGCCCTTTCGACGCACTTCACGATCCACTTAGGCTAACGACGCTTTCGGGAAACGGGGCCCTGGCCTATGCCAAAAGATGCAGCTGACTCCAGTGAATCTGTGCGTGTAACGTTTTTGACTGTGGGAGCTTTGTTGTGGGAGTTATAGCCTAAAACGCGTTTTCAGAACATTCCATTGGCCAAATAGGAGATATATTATTTCGTCGTTTTTTGGCGCCGCCCTGTTGGCGAAATTTTCCAAAGACAATTTTCCTTTGCCAAATAACTCCCGCCTATATAATTAATTCTTGGCCATATTTTTTATATAGACTCGGGTTTGCCCCTTGATGGTTCCCTTATAGTTTGAAGAACATTCCTTTGGCCAATTAGAAGATATACAATTTCCTCGTTTATTGCGCCCCCTAATGGCGAAATATTCCGAATTCTTTATTGAACGCCATTAAGGGTAGCACCGACATGTGTCTAAAATTTGGACTTGATCCGACGTCTACTTTTGGTATTCTTTGAATTTTTGCGTTTTGACGTAAAACGTAGCCAATAAACAAATATTCAAAACGCTACCGTTTCGTCGTCGAAGGTCGGATCAAAAAACTGTTGATGATTCCTTTGCGTGTGCGTCTGAAGATGTCGTGTGCAAAGTTTGGTGTTGATTGGTCAAGAAATGTGGGAGGAGTAGGGAAAAAACTGTTTTGCGGTTTTCGCGATTTAGCGAAAAATATTCATAGACGCAAATGGGCGTGGCCTAGCCCAAAAGATGCAGCAGACTCCAGTGCATCTGTGGGTATAACGTTTTTGACTGTGGGAGGTTCGGTGTGGGAGTTATAGCCCCAAACGCGTATTCCTTGGTATAGCGCCACCTAGTGGCCGGCATGTCTGGATTTTGTCGTCTGCGTACACATCACAGACCTGGATCTAGTCATGCAATTGGCGTGTCCGCACCATTTACGGTTTGGGGTGTGGGCCCACTTTTAGGGAAGGAAGTATAATAACAAGAAGTGTGCATTTCGCCGGCACAATGCGACAAGAAATGTGCATTTCGCCGGCACATCGCGAAGCATGTGTTGAAAACGCTACCCTGAACCTGTGGATACAAAGGATTTGACTGTGGTAGGAGTAGCGAGAAGTCAGTGTAGCGTTTTTGCGGCGAAATTTTGTAGAAGATATACAATTTCCTCGTTTATTGCGCCCCCTAATGGCGGAATTTTCCGAAATTTTTATCGAACGTCATTAAGGTTAGCACCAACATGTGTGTAGAATTTGGACTCGATCCGATGTCTAATTTTGGATTTTTTTGTATTTTTGATTTTCCACGTCTAATTTAGCTAATATACCAATGTTCAAAATGCTATCGTTTCGTCGTCGAAGGTCGGATCAAAAAACTGTATATGATTCCTTTGCGTGTGCGTCTGAAGATGTCGTGTGCAAAGTTTTGTGTCGATTGGTCAAGAAATGTGGGAGGAGTAGCGAAAAAACAGTTTTGCGGTTTTCGCGATTTTGCGAAAAAAAATTACGGACGCAAATGGGCGTGGCCTATGCCAAAAGATGCAGCAGACTCCAGTGAATCTGTGTGTACGAGGTTTTGAATGTGGGAGGTTCGGTGTGGGAGTTATAGCCCCAAAGGCATTTTCCCTTGGTATAGCGCCACCTAGTGGCCGGCGTGTCTGGATTTTGTTATCTGAGTAGCGGTGCCGGACCTGGATCTAGTCATGCAATTGGCGTGTCGGCACCATTTACGGTTTGGGCTGTGGACCCACTTTTAGCGCGGGAAGTATAATAATAATCCTTACAAAAACAATAGGGATCCAACCTGTTGGCTTGGACCCCTAATAATAATAATCCTTACAAAAACAATAGGGATCCAACCTGTTGGCTTGGACCCCTAACTAGAACTGCAAGCAGTTATGCAGGGGTCCAAGAAGTGTGCATTTCGCCGGCACAACGCGACAAGAAATGTGCATTTCGCCGGCACAACGCGAAGCAAGTATTCAAAACGCTACCGTGAACAACCTGTGGATATAAAGGTTTTGACTGTGAGAGGTTCAGTGTGGGAGTTTCGGCCCCAAACGCATTTTCCGCTACCGTTTAGTCGTCGACGGTTGGATCAAAATAGTTTTTACTGATTTGCAACGCAAAACATATATTCAAAACGCTACCGTTTCGTCAACGATGGTCGGATCAAAATAGTTTTGCTGATTTCTTGTAGTGTGCGTCTGAAGATGTCGTGTGCAAAGTTTGGTGTCAATTGGGCAAGAAATGTGGGAGGAGTAGCGAAAAGGCAGTTTAGCTGTTTTTGCGATTTTGCATAAAGAAAATACTGACGCAAATGGGCCTGGCCTATGCCAAAAGATGCAGCTGACTCCAGTGAATCTGTGCGTATAACGTTTTTGACTGTGGGAGCTTTGGTGTGGGAGTTATAGCCTAAAACGCGTTTTCAGAACATTCCATTGGCCAAATAGGAGATGTATTATTTCGTCGTTTTTTGGCGCCGCCCTGTTGGCGAAATTTTCCAAAGACAATTTTCCTTTGCCAAATAACTCCCGCCTACATTATTAATTCTTGGCCATATTTTTTATATAGACTCGGGTTTGCCCCTTGATGGTTCCCTTATAGTTTGAAGAACATTCCTTTGGCCAATTAGAAGATATACAATTTCCTCGTTTATTGCGCCCCCTAATGGCGAAATATTCCGAATTCTTTATTGAACGCCATTAAGGGTAGCACCGACATGTGTCTAAAATTTGGACTTGATCCGACGTCTACTTTTGGTATTCTTTGAATTTTTGCGTTTTGACGTAAAACGTAGCCAATAAACAAATATTCAAAACGCTACCGTTTCGTCGTCGAAGGTCGGATCAAAAAACTGTTGATGATTCCTTTGCGTGTGCGTCTGAAGATGTCGTGTGCAAAGTTTGGTGTTGATTGGTCAAGAAATGTGGGAGGAGTAGGGAAAAAACTGTTTTGCGGTTTTCGCGATTTAGCGAAAAATATTCATGGACGCAAATGGGCGTGGCCTAGCCCAAAAGATGCAGCAGACTCCAGTGCATCTGTGTGTACAATTTTTCGGACTCTGGGAGGTTCGGTGTGGGAGTTATAGCCCCAAACGCGTATTCCTTGGTATAGCGCCACCTAGTGGCCGGCATGTCTGGATTTGGTCGTCTGCGTAGTCCGAAGAGATCTGGATCTAGTCATGCAATTGGCGTGTCGGCACCATTTACGGTTTGGGCTGTGGGCCCACTTTTAGGGGGGTAAGTATAATAAAAATAAAAAGAAAAATCTTTACAAAAACAATAGGGATCCAACCTGTTGGCTTGGACCCCTAATAATCCTTACAAAAACAATAGGGATCCAACCTGTTGGCTTGGACCCCTAATAACTAGAACTGCAAGCAGTTATGCAGGGGTCCAAGAAGTGTGCATTTCGCCGGCACAACGCGACAAGAAATGTGCGTTTCGCCGGCACAACGCGAAGCATGTGTTCAAAACGCTACCCTGAACCTGTGGATTTTTAATTTTCCACGTCTAATTTAGCTAATAAACAAATATTCAAAACTCTACCGTTTCGTCGTCGAAGGTCGGATCAAAAAACTGTATA
The DNA here is from genome assembly GCF_026213295.1 of Gadus chalcogrammus. Classification (NCBI taxonomy): domain Eukaryota; kingdom Metazoa; phylum Chordata; class Actinopteri; order Gadiformes; family Gadidae; genus Gadus; species Gadus chalcogrammus. Next base: position 21,881,753 of record NC_079429.1, on the reverse strand, counting down.
CGATTTCTTTGGTGTCGATTGGTCAAGAAATGTGGGAGGAGTAGCGAAAAAACAGTTTTGCGGTTTTCGCGATTTAGCGAAAAATATTCATGGACGCAAATGGGCGTGGCCTAGGCCAAAAGATGCAGCAGACTCCAGTGCATCTGTGTGTACAAGTTTTTGGACTCTGGGAGGTTCGGTGTGGGAGTTATAGCCCCAAACGTGTTTCTCCTCGGTATAGCGCCACCTAGTGGCCGGCATGTCTGGATTTGGTTATCTGAGTAGCGGTGCCGGACCTGGTTCTAGTCATGTAATTGGCGCGTGTGCACCATTTACGGTTTGGGCTGTGGACCCACTTTCAAGGCGGGAAGTATAATAAAAAGAAAAATCCTTACAAAAACAATAGGGATCCAACCTGTTGGCTTGGACCCCTAAAAAGAAAAATCCTTACAAAAACAATAGGGATCCAACCTGTTGGCTTGGACCCCTAATAATAAAAATCCTTACAAAAACAATAGGGATCCAACCTGTTGGCTTGGACCCCTAATAATAAACAAATATTCAAAACGCTACCGTTTCGTCGTCGAAGGGCAAATCAAAAAAGTGTTCAAAAATGTCTTTGCGTGTCTGTCTGAAGATGTCGTGTGCAAAGTTTGGTGTTGATTGGTCAAGAAATGTGGGAGGAGTAGCGAAAAAACAGTTTTACGGTTTTCGCGATTTTGCGAAAAAAAAATATTGACGCAAATGGGCGTGGCCTATGCCAAAAGATGCAACAGACTCCAGTGGATATGTGGGTACAAGTTTTTGATTGTGGGAGGTTCGGTGTGGGAGTTATAGCCCCAAAGGCGTTTTCCCTTGGTATAGCGCCACCTAGTGTTCGGCGTGTCTGGATTTTGTCCTCTGCGTGGTCCGAAGAGATCTGGATCTAGTCATGCAATTCGCGTGTCGGCACCATTTACGGTTTGGGCTGTGGTCCCACTTTTAGGGAGGTAAGAATAAAGAAGTGTGCATTTCGCCGGCACAACTGCAGCTGACTCCAGTGAATCTGTGGATATAAAGGTTTTGACTGTGGGAGCTTCGGTGTGGGAGTTATAGCCCAAAACGCGTTTTCAGAACATTCCATTGGCCAGTTAGGAGATGTATTATTTCGTCGTTTATTTGCGCCCCCTTGTGGCGAAATTTTCCAAAGACAATTTTCCTTTGCCAAATAACTCCCGCCCACATTAATAATTCTTGGCCATATTTTTTATATAGACTCGGGTTTGCCCCTTGATGGTTCCCTTATAGTTTGAAGAACATTCCTTTGGCCAATTAGAAGATATACAATTTCCTCGTTTATTGCGCCCCCTTATGGCGAAATATTCCGATTATTTTACTGAACGCCAGTAGGGGTAGCATCGACATGTGTCAAAAATTTGGACTTGATCCGATGTTTAATTTTGGTATTTTTTAATTTTTTTGCGTTTCGACGTGAAACGTAGCTAATAAACAAATATTCAAAACGCTACCGTTTCGTCGTCGAAGGGCAAATCAAAAAAGTGTTCAAAAATGTCTTTGCGTGTCTGTCTGAAGATGTCGTGTGCAAAGTTTGGTGTTGATTGGTCAAGAAATGTGGGAGGAGTAGCGAAAAAACAGTTTTACGGTTTTCGCGATTTTGCGAAAAATATTCATAGACGCAAATGGGCGTGGCCTAGGCCAAAAGATGCAACAGACTCCAGTGGATATGTGGGTACAAGTTTTTGATTGTGGGAGGTTCGGTGTGGGAGTTATAGCCCCAAAGGCGTTTTCCCTTGGTATAGCGCCACCTAGTGTTCGGCGTGTCTGGATTTTGTCGTCTGCGTAGTCCGAAGAGATCTGGATCTAGTCATGCAATTCGCGTGTCGGCACCATTTACGGTTTGGGCTGTGGTCCCACTTTTAGGGAGGTAAGAATAATAACTAGAACTGCAAGCAGTTATGCAGGGGTCCAAGAAGTGTGCATTTCGCCGGCACAACGCGACAAGAAATGTGCATTTCGCCGACACAACGCGAAGCATGTGTTCAAAACGCTACCCTGAACCTGTGGATACAAAGGATTTGACTGTGGTAGGAGTAGCGAGAAGTCAGTTCGCTGCAATTTTTTTTAGAAGATATACAATTTCCTCGTTTATGACGCCCCCTAATGGCGAAATCTTCCGAAATTTTTATCGAACGACATTAAGGTTAGCACCAACATGTCTGTAAAATTTGGACTCGTTCCGATGTCTACTTTTGGATTTTTCTGGATTTTTGATTTTTCCACGTCTAATTTAGCTAATATACCAATATTCAAAATGCTACCGTTTCGTCGTCGAAGGTCGGATCAAAAAACTGTTGATGATTTCTTTGCGTGTGCGTCTGAAGATGTCGTGTGCAAAGTTTGGTGTTGATTGGTCAAGAAATGTGGGAGGAGTAGGGAAAAAACAGTTTTGCGGTTTTCGCGATTTAGCGAAAAATATTCATAGACGCAAATGGGCGTGGCCTAGGCCAAAAGATGCAGCAGACTCCAGTGCATCTGTGTGTACAAGTTTTTGGACTCTGGGAGGTTCGGTGTGGGAGTTATAGCCCCAAACGTGTTTCTCCTTGGTATAGCGCCACCTAGTGGCCGGCATGTCTGGATTTGGTTATCTGAGTAGCGGTGCCGGTACTGGTTCTAGTCATGTAATTGGCGCGTGTGCACCATTTACGGTTTGGGCTGTGGTTCCACTTTCACGGGGAGGTAGTATAATAATAATAATAAACTAGAACTGCAAGCAGTTATGCAGGGGTCCAAGAAGTGTGCATTTCGCCGGCACAACGCGACAAGAAATGTGCATTTCGCCGGCACAATGCGAAGAATGTGTTCAAAACGCTACCCTGAACCTGTGGATACAAAGGATTTGGCTGTGGTAGGAGTAGCGGGAAGTCAGTGTAGCGTTTTCGCGGCGAAATTTTGTAGAAGATATACAATTTCCTCGTTTATTGCGCCCCCTAATGGCGGAATTTTCCGAAATTTTTATCGAACGACATTAAGGTTAGCACCAACATGTCTGTAGAATTTGGACTCGATCCAATGTCTAATTTTGGATTTTTTTGGATTTTTAATTTTCCACGTCTAATTTAGCTAATAAACAAATATTCAAAACTCTACCGTTTCGTCGTCGAAGGTCGGATCAAAAAACTGTATACGATTCCTTTGCGTGTGCGTCTGAAGATGTCGTGTGCAAAGTTTTGTGTCAATTGGTCAAGAAATGTGGGAGGAGTAGCGAAAAAACAGTTTTGCGGTTTTCGCAATTTTGCGAAAAAAAATTATTGACGCAAATGGGCGTGGCCTAGGCCAAAAGATGCAGCAGACTCGAGTGCATCTGTGTGTACAAGTTTTTAGACTCTGGGAGGTTCGGTGTGGGAGTTATAGCCCCAAACGCGTATTCCTTGGTATAGCGCCACCTAGTGGCCGGCATGTCTGGATTTAGTCGTCTGCGTAGTCCGAAGAGATCTGGATCTAGTCATGCAATTGGCGTGTCAGCACCATTTACGGTTTGGGCTGTGGTACCACTTTTAGGGAGGTACAAATAATAAAAATAAACAAGAAGTGTGCATTTCGCCGGCACAACGCAAAGCATTTGTTCGAAACTGAGGAACGGCGTAAGCCAAAAGATGCAGCTGACTCCAGTGAATCTGTGGATATAACGTTTTTGACTGTGGGAGCTTCGGTGTGGGAGTTATAGCCTAAAACGCGTTTTCAGAACATTCCATTGGCCAGTTAGGAGATATATTATTTCGTCGTTTATTTGCGCCCCCTTGTGGCGAAATTTTCCAAAGACGATTTTCCTTTGCCAAATAACTCCCGCCCACATTAATAATTCTTGGCCATATTTTTTATATAGACTCGGGTTTGCCCCTTGATGGTTCCCTTATAGTTTGAAGAACATTCCTTTGGCCAATTAGAAGATATACAATTTCCTCGTTTATTGCGCCCCCTAATGGCGAAATATTCCGAATTCTTTATTGAACGCCATTAAGGGTAGCACCGACATGTGTCTAAAATTTGGACTTGATCCGACGTCTACTTTTGGTATTCTTTGAATTTTTGCGTTTTGACGTAAAACGTAGCCAATAAACAAATATTCAAAACGCTACCGTTTCGTCGTCGAAGGTCGGATCAAAAAACTGTTGATGATTCCTTTGCGTGTGCGTCTGAAGATGTCGTGTGCAAAGTTTGGTGTTGATTGGTCAAGAAATGTGGGAGGAGTAGGGAAAAAACTGTTTTGCGGTTTTCGCGATTTAGCAAAAAATATTCATAGACGCAAATGGGCGTGGCCTAGGCCAAAAGATGCAGCAGACTCCAGTGAATCTGTGTGTACGAGGTTTTGAATGTGGGAGGTTCGGTGTGGGAGTTATAGCCCCAAACGCGTATTCCTTGGTATAGCGCCACCTAGTGGCCGGCGTGTCTGGATTTTGTTATCTGAGTAGCGGTGCCGGACCTGGATCTAGTCATGCAATTGGCGTGTCGGCACCATTTACGGTTTGGGCTGTGGACCCACTTTTAGCGCGGGAAGTATAATAACTAGAACTGCAAGCAGTTATGCAGGGGTCCAAGAAGTGTGCATTTCGCCGGCACAACGCGACAAGAAATGTGCATTTCGCCGGCACAACGCGAAGCAAGTATTCAAAACGCTACCGTGAACAACCTGTGGATATAAAGGTTTTGACTGTGAGAGGTTCAGTGTGGGAGTTTCGGCCCCAAACGGATTTTCCGCTACCGTTTAGTCGTCGACGGTTGGATCAAAATAGTTTTTACTGATTTGCAACGCAAAACATATATTCAAAACGCTACCGTTTCGTCAACGATGGTCGGATCAAAATAGTTTTGCTGATTTCTTGTAGTGTGCGTCTGAAGATGTCGTGTGCAAAGTTTGGTGTCAATTGGGCAAGAAATGTGGGAGGAGTAGCGAAAAGGCAGTTTAGCTGTTTTTGCGATTTTGCATAAAGAAAATACTGACGCAAATGGGCCTGGCCTATGCCAAAAGATGCAGCTGACTCCAGTGAATCTGTGCGTGTAACGTTTTTGACTGTGGGAGCTTTGGTGTGGGAGTTATAGCCTAAAACGCGTTTTCAGAACATTCCATTGGCCAAATAGGAGATATATTATTTCGTCGTTTTTTGGCGCCGCCCTGTTGGCGAAATTTTCCAAAGACAATTTTCCTTTGCCAAATAACTCCCGCCTATATAATTAATTCTTGGCCATATTTTTTATATAGACTCGGGTTTGCCCCTTGATGGTTCCCTTATAGTTTGAAGAACATTCCTTTGGCCAATTAGAAGATATACAATTTCCTCGTTTATTGCGCCCCCTAATGGCGAAATATTCCGAATTCTTTATTGAACGCCATTAAGGGTAGCACCGACATGTGTCTAAAATTTGGACTTGATCCGACGTCTACTTTTGGTATTCTTTGAATTTTTGCGTTTTGACGTAAAACGTAGCCAATAAACAAATATTCAAAACGCTACCGTTTCGTTGTCGAAGGTCGGATCAAATAACTGTTGATGATTTCTTTGCGTGTGGATCTGAAGATGTCGTGTGCAAAGTTTGGTGTCGATTGGTCAAAAAATGTGGGAGGAGTAGGGAAAAAACAGTTTTGCGGTTTTCGCGATTTAGCGAAAAATATTCATAGACGCAAATGGGCGTGGCCTAGGCCAAAAGATGCAGCAGACTCCAGTGCATCTGTGGGTACAAGTTTTTGGACTCTGTGAGGTTCGGTGTGGGAGTTATAGCCCCAAACGCGTATTCCTTGGTATAGCGCCACCTAGTGACCGGCGTGTCCGGATTTTGTCGTCTGCGTACACATCACAGACATGGATCTAGTCATGCAATTGGCGTGTCCGCACCATTTACGGTTTGGGGTGTGGGCCCACTTTTAGGGAAGGAAGTATAATAATAATAATAATAATAAAAATCCTTACAAAAACAATAGGGATCCAACCTGTTGGCTTGGACCCCTAATAATCCTTACAAAAACAATAGGGATCCAACCTGTTGGCTTGGACCCCTAAAAAAATCCTTACAAAAACAATAGGGATCCAACCTGTTGGCTTGGACCCCTAATAATAATCCTTACAAAAACAATAGGGATCCAACCTGTTGGCTTGGACCCCTAATAATAAAAAAAATCCTTACAAAAACAATAGGGATCCAACCTGTTGGCTTGGACCCCTAAAAATCCTTACAAAAACAATAGGGATCCAACCTGTTGGCTTGGACCCCTAAATAACTGTGCTCCAAAAAACGAAATGTAAACCAATGCATTCTGAATGGGAGTGTTTCTCCGATTTTTCCATGCTACACAGAACGAAATGTAAACCCATGCAAATAAAGACTTCATGGTCATAATAATTTAAATATCATTATTCTCCTCAGTGTGTAGGGTGGTATTCAATTTTTTTCAACGGGGTTGCATCCAGTCACTTGAACGTCATGGTTGCTATGGTGGTTGCTATCGACCAGCCCCTCTAATCCTTACATGGCTCTAAAAAACACGCGGCAAAGGAGCTGCCGTCCATTGTGTTGTTTTTGTCGTAAAATAGGGTCCGATGGTTAAAAAATAGACAGATATTCCAAGGTATCCTTAAAAGGCAGCTTGGTTGTTTTTATTTTCTGCAGTTTAGACTTCTTCTATAACCTATTTTTGAAAGCAAAACACCAAGCTCAATGATTTAACGAGGCAGGGTTATTTGAAACAATTTATTAAATATATATTTGTGAGAGGTCATTCCTTCTCCTGAGTTTGCTTCCTATTTATGTCTAGTGTACAACCCTACTGTCCACAAGCATCACCCCCCCCCTCCCCATATGGATTTGGAGAATTGTTGCCACGTCCCAGTGGTGGAGGTATCATATATATGAAGGAGGGCATTCAATTATACTACAATGATCAATTAGGAGGCCGAAGCCCGAAAGGAAGTGATGCAATAGGTGACTGCAGGTCGACAACATTTAAGTAAGCTGTACTTTGAGGTCTCTTATAGATCAAAGGGGGTCTCAAAGGACCCCCTGTCCTAGAAGCAGCCCAAGTTGTTGTTTTAGCAGCGAAATGCATTGTGTGTGTGTGTGTGTGTGTGTGTGTGTGTGTGTGTGTGTGTGTGTGTGTGTGTGTGTGTGTGTGTACTCTTCAACCTGTGGCTCCAGCCCTACAGGAAATGACTCAGCAAGTGCTCCATCTCGTTGCACCTACACCCAGCGGCTCGCTTGCAAGATTTTGGCCTTAAGTTCTTCCCAGACCTACACCGTAGCCATCCAACCTGCATATCTGAGAATCAGGCCTCTCTTTAATAATGACAAAAAGTTATGAGAGAAATACACATTAACTTTTGTCTCATAAGCGGCGTGGTGCCGGCTCCTTTTGACCTTTTGACCCCAGACTTCTGGGGGAATAGCTGAATCAATTCATTAGTCAATCAGAAGCATGTAAATATCTTCCCGTTGGCGTGACGGGGCAAACAAGGTGTCCTTCAACATCTACGCTTCCAGGCGATTACAACGGTGCCACACATGTTCGAACATGTTTAATGGTAGTAATTAGCTGTCGAAATTGGAGGCCTTAATCAATAATGAGCAGTTATTGATTTGCTTCCCGATAGAAATTTATGAAAAATGACATGTCATTTAGCATCTACACGTTTAACTGAGTCCAATGACACCAAGCATGACACTCTAGCAAATTGTAACATTTATTTGACATGGTACACCTATGGTCTACGACATGATCTCGGTGTGGCAAGAGGGAGGGCTTGATCTCATTGGAGTCAGCTCAACGTGTAGATGCTAAATAACATGTAATTTGTCAAAAATCTCCATCGGGAAGCAAATCTATAGCTGATCATTATTGATAAAGGCCTCCAAAATCGACAGCTAATTACTACCCCGAAACATATTCAAATATGAGTGACACTGTTGCAATCGCCTCGAAACGTAGATGTCAAAGGACACCTTGTTTGCCCCGTTACGCACCGGGAAGATATTTTCATACTTCTAATGGATTGATTCATATTTTAAGGTTCTCGGAGTGAGACTTGAAGCGGCTGCAGCAGAAGTGTTGAGACGAAAGATGATATCAAGACATTTATAGAATATTCCCATTCACATTATGATTCTTCGTCATAACATCCGACCAAACATCCTTTACAGTCACCGAGCGAGGATTATGAAAGTCCAGGCCCCCCCTTCCTGCACTCGGGGTCCGACTGGGCCAAGTTTCGATGCGGGGGTCCCAGTTAGGCCTTAGAATAAGGTATTCAAATTTCAGGGCGGTAGGACGTTCCTATCTCAAAAACTGTTTTTCCACCACATTCTGAACCATTAGGTAACACTTTTGAGGGGCTTTGTCCAAATGAGAAACTTTTTTGAGGGGCGTGACCTCCAACAGTACAGTAAATGTACATAAGACAGAGGTTAGTTTATAGTCCCCATTTTTTGTGGGATGGAGGTGTACATTTGTGGCTTAAGGTGTGCAGACACAGCTGGCCTGTGGCCACGTTTTTGAAGTCTGGGGTCAAAAGGTCAAAAGGAGCCAGCACCACGCCGCTTATGAGATAACAAAAAGTGAATGTGTATTTCTCTCGTAACTTTTTGTCATTATTAAAGAGAAGCATGATTCTCAGATATGCGGGTTGGATGGCTAAGGTGTAGGTCTGGGAAGTACTTCAGGCCAAAATCTTGCAAGCGAGCCGCTGGGTGCAGGTGCAACGAGATGGAGCACTTGCTGAGTCATTTCCTGTAGGGCTGGAGCCATAGGTTCAAGTTCAAGTGTACTTTATTGTCAAAAATCTATGTAACAGGGTGAGCACAGAAGTTTGAAATTGCGTTTGACCAGTGTCCAATGTGCAGTTTAACTAAAAACATTTAAATAAGACATTGACAATACTCTCACTCACACACACACACACACACACACACACACACACACACACACACACACACACACACACACACACACACACACACACACACACACACACACACACACACACACACATACATAGCAGCAGAAGTACACACACACACACATAGCAGCAGAAGTACAATCAGTGGTCACAAGGTGCAACAGTAAAGTAAAGTGCAACAGTAAAGTGCCAGTGGCATGGTGAAGTGACTATGGAATGTTCATGTGGTTTTCTTCAGTGTGTTGATGAGTCTGATGGCTTGTGGAAAGAAGCTGTTACTCAGTCTGCTTGTGCGGGACCGCAGGTTGCGGTACCGCTTCCCTGATGGTAGAAGGGAGAACAGACTGTGTGCTGGATGAGTTGTGTCTTTGATGATGTTCATTGCCCGCTTGGAACAGTGTGAAGTGTACCGTTCCTGAATGGCTGGTAGGGGTGACCTGATGATCTTTTCTGCTGTCCTCACCACCCTCTGCAGTGCCTTCTTGTCTGCAGCTAGACAGCTGCCGTGCCAGACAGAGACGTTGCTGGTCAGGATGCTCTCAATAGCACCTCTGAAGAAGGTGGTGAGGGCAGAAGTGGGGAGGTCAGCTCTTCTCATCCTTCTCAGGAAGTGGAGTCGTGTCTGCGCCTTCTTGACCAGCTTGGTGGTGTTGGTAGTCCATGAGAGGTCATTCGTGATGTGCACTCCCAGGAACTTTGTGCTTTTCACAGACTCTACTGCACTGCCGTTGATGATTAGTGGGATGTGTGTTGGTTGTTTCTTCCTGAAGTCTACAGTAATTTATTTTGTTTTGTTGACGTTGAGAAGCAGATTGTTCCTCTCACACCAGTTGATGAGTAGCTGTACCTCCTCTCTGTATGCTGAGTCATCATTGTCTTTGATGAGGCCCACCACTGTTGTGTCATCTGCAAATTTGATGATGTGATTTGTTTCAAATTTGGCACAGCAGTCGTGGGTCATCAGCGTGAACAGCAGGGGGGATAGCACACATCCTTGCGGCACCCCCGTGTTTATGATGGTGGTCGCTGAGGAGTTGTTTCCGACTCTGACTGTCTGCAGTCTGTTTGTAAGAAAGTCCAGCAGCCAGTTGCACAGTGAAGTGCTGATGCCTTGTACTCAGCTTGTCCATTCAGATGTTAGGGAATGACGGTGTTGAACGCAGAGCTGAAGTCTATGAACAGCATCCGCGCGTGACTGTTTTTGTTCTCCAGATGAGCCAGGCAGAGGTGGAGTGCTGTTGCTATGGCGTCATCAGTGGAGCGCTTGGGGCGGTAGGCAAATTGGTATGGATCCAGAGTAGTGGGGAGGGTGGATGTTAGGTGGAAGCGTATGCGTCCTTTGAGACCCCCTTTGATATATGAGACCTCAAAGTACAGCTTACTTAAATGTTGTCGACCTGCAGTCACCTATTGCATCACTTCCTAGGGCTTCGGCCTCCTAATTGATCATTGTAGTATAATTGAATGCCCTCTTTCATATATATGATACCTCCACCACTGGGACGTGGCAACAATTCTCCAAATCCATATGGGGAGGGGGGGGGGGTGATGCTTGTGGACAGTAGGGTTGTACACTAGACATAAATAGGAAGCAAACTCAGGAGAAGGAATGACCTCTCACAAATATATATTTAATAAATTGTTTCAAATAACCCTGCCTCGTTAAATCACTGAGCTTGGTGTTTTGCTTTCAAAAATAGGTTATAGAAGAAGTCTAAACTGCAGAAAATAAAAACATCCAAGCTGCCTTTTAAGGATACCTTGGAATATCTGTCTATTTTTTAACCATCGGACCCTAGTTTACGACAAAAACAACACAATGGACGGCAGCTCCTTTGCCGCGTGGTTTTTAGAGCCATGTAAGGATTAGAGGGGCTGGTCGATAGCAACCACCATAGCAACCATGACGGTCAAGTGACTGGATGCAACCCCATTGAAAAAAATAGAATACCACCCTACACACTGAGGAGAATAATGATATTTAAATGATTATGACCATGAAGTCTTTATTTGCATGGGTTTACATTTCGTTCTGCGTAGCATGGAAAAATCGGAGAAACACTCCCATTCAGAATGCATTGGTTTACATTTCGTTCTTTGGAGCACAGTTATTTTTATTTATTTATTTATTTTCAATTTTTGTGGAGGTGCTTCAAAGATGCAAATTTTTCTTCAATAATCCAAAATCCAATGGAAAAACCCGTTGGCTTTTTGTCAAGGGAAACCCAGGTCGACGCTCACTTCCGGGTTGGCCAACATACGTCATCCCTCCACCACTATATACTGTAAAAACACATGTTCAAGTTAAATGATAATGCATGAATCTATTCATGCTATTCATGACCATTATTTTGGCCATGGTGGATCCAGATCTGCTCCGGAGCATTTCTGCACCTCGGGCAACAGCGCAGGGTTGCCAGGTCCTGCCTGCAAAAAACTTTCTGCCCACATACCGTTCAAAATCCACCCAAAATGTCTGAGAAGCAGCCCAAGTTGTTGTTTTAGCAGCGAAAGGCATTGTGTGTGTGTGTGTGTGTGTGTGTGTGTGTGTGTGTGTGTGTGTGTGTGTGTGTGTGTGTGTGTGTGTGTGTGTGTGTGTGTGTGTTAGCGTGTGTGCGTGTGTGTGTGTGTGTGTGTGTGTATGTGCTTAGCACGCTATTTTATGTTGAAATGCGACGTAATCCATTGTTCACGAAAACGTACACTGTCAACGTATGCTTTTGGCGACTGGGTTGGCTCTCAGATAAACGGGTTTCTAACAAGATGATATTATAGCGTCACAGGGTTTGGGAGGAAGGGGCGGGCCTTCTGAGAGGGGGTTCCGGGCATAGTTCCTGGGGTTTCCTTCCGGGCGGGGGTTTTGGTTGTTGTAGTTTTCCGGTGGAGCTGTGCCTGCCTGTCCGATTGTGGAATCCAATAAACCTGCTATCAAGCTTACTTCGCTCAATACCTCGCCTGTGGTTATTACAATATCATTAAAAGTTACATAAAGTAACGGTTTAATAACACAAACGCAGGAAACACGTGAGCTGCTAGTTTAGCGAAAGCAGCATCCCTAGCAACCTGACGTCGTTGAAACATGCGAGCGAGACGATTCAATCTTCCTAATAACTATAAAACTAAAGATCAGACACAATCACTGACTGAAGATAATGCAAGGAAAATGTACATTTCTCGCTAGAAATGTCATTAGAAACACGTTTAATGGTGAATCGATCCTAAAATATTGCATTTCCCATTCAGATAATAAAGATCATACACATTCACTGACTGAAGATTATGCAAGGAAAATGTACATTTCTCGCTAGAAATGTCATTAGAAACACGTTTAATGGTGTATCTGTCCTAAAATATTGCATTTTCCATTCAGATAATAACGATTAATATGGCTACGCGCGTCCCGAGCAACCACGAGCGTCCACGAGCGGCCCCGAGACTTCAGAATGTCGTTATTTGCATGACCGCTAGAGGCGCTACATTTTGATACGCTCCAGTGGGTCGTAATTTGGGGCGGTACAACCGACCTATGCGGTCGTATTTTCTAGGAGGACAGGCTGTATTATCCTTATACAAACAGAGATGATGCATACGTGTGAATGTAAGCATTGTCTTCAGAGAGTACATCACAATGGGAGCAGACTGGACTCTCTTACTGGTGTGACACATCAGATGGGAATGGACTGGACTCACTCACTGGTGCCACATGGCAAATAACATCTAGGCTAAAGGTTATCAGCTGTTTTCCACTATTAAAGTATCTATGTGATATGTAGGCCTAATAATAATCATAGTTTAACATAGAATGTAAGGTTAATTTCTGCCACACCGCCACTGAATTACCGGCCTTTATATTGTTTGCTGTGCTGTGAGAATTCATCGTCTTTGATCTTAATTTTTTCTACAATTCCAACATCAATTGTTACATTTTTTTTCTGTCTTTTGTAGAAGCATCACTCGTTTTTTAACGATGTTTCAAAGCCAGAAGTCACCTTTGATTTTCAGGAAGACATGGAGGACTTCCTTAACATGGCAGCTGAGTAGGATCTTCAAGTTAACACCATGTTCCTGGGTCGCTGGGTGATGGACACTCATTGACATTGCGGTGTGTGTGTGTGTGTGTGTGTTGAGGTTCTGAGTTTGGTTATCTGTTGAGTGTATGACGCGCTTCTGAATAGAGTGTTAAAACGTTGACAATGTTTTGATTTTTTTATGACTTTACTTATTCATTTTGGTTACACACAGAGCTAAGTTAAAACACAGACTTGAGTTTGTCGTATTTAAAAATGGGCAAATAAGGTGGTCCCGCAGTACAAGGTAAGACAATATTATAGGCAATTAGAGCCAGATATTAAATGATATCAATTTAATATAAAATATTAAATTGAGATGATTGCAGTAAACACAGGAGGAATTCTGAATTAAGAATTCTGAATAAGGTGTGTGTATTTACAGAGAGAAGAGCCATAATCTCCAGCCAGTGGCGGTTTTAGGTACGGGCGAACCAGGCAGCCGCCCGGGGCGGCATATTTGTGGGGGGCGCCACGAGCAGTAAAAGAAAATCGCGCTGCGTAGCGGTTATCAATGAAGTACGGTACTACATAACATTGTGTGGGGAATAGGTATTTCGGCGCCCCCTCTGGCTGCAGGCGCACACCTGCTCGTTGAGAAGGTGGCATGCACAGACGGAATGAAACCCCCACTGAAGTCCGCAGGTTCACGATACAAACACCCCGATTTCGCCCGTTCATTTATGTAAACACATTACGTAACGCCCGATTTTTATTTTATTTTCCAATTTTTATTATTTATTTTCCGATTTCGGGTGTGCTGGTGGATGTTTCTGTGCGTGGATGTCTGGAGCGGAAGTTCGTGTCGTGTGGGTGGATGCTGAAGCCAGACTCTCTTGGCATTTGCTGGAGGGTTTTATAACCAGTGGTCCATTTTACTGCTTTTTTAATTGTCTCCTTTCCTCACCGTATTCCTCTCTTGTTAACACTTATATATACAATATTCATCCCTGTTCCTTCACTTTGTTCTTGTTTTTCAAGACACACACATTCTTGCCTCACCCATTATTTAATAAAGAAAATACTATTTAATTCATCCAACATTCATTTGTTATTCTTTAATATATGTGATACTTTGTGTATGGCTTAGTCTTAAAAGTATCATGGTTGTGTGGTCAGCTCCGGCCTCATCAGAAGAAGTTGCCTGGAAACTCAATGCTAAATGGACTGTTGCTACTCTGCTTTCTCAATCGCTCTCTGACCACGGTTAAGTGAATCGGATTTAGGCTACAAGCAAAATCAAGGAAATCAAATAGTCCAGTTGCGCAAAAACAAACATCTTGAATCGTATTTTATTTCAGAACAGATGTAAGGTAAAAGTTAGGGTTAAGCCAAATTAAGTCAGTAGCCTAGTGCTAACCATGCTAACACGAACATGAAGCTTTCCCTCAAACTTAAAAGCGTATCTAAGTAGCTTTCAGTTGTCACCCTACCACTCCAAATGTAAAACGGACATTTTCAAATATGCAACAATAGTCAGAAAAGTACTTTGGTATGTGCTTTTTTAACTTATATTTACCATTCAATATTGCAATCGCTGCTGTCCGTCCAATAGAGTGGCGAAGTCACGCCCCTTCCGGTAGAGCTCATGGGACCTATGAGATCGAAAAATATGAATGGGTGTCAATGGAGAGAATATAATTATTTTCTGGTCCCAGTCATTATATGCCCTGGATTACACATATGTAGTTTGTGGATTTAAATGATAATTTTTCATGCAAAGAAAACTAAACATTTTCGTGAAGAAGTTTGATGATTTTAGGTTTTATGTGAAGCCGCTTTGTGAACTCGAGAGCAGCTCTTCGCTGCTCTCGACACATATGATATACGTCACCACACCCTCACTTGGAACTCGGCACAGAGATGGCACAGAGTGCGGGTGTGGTGACGTATATCATATGCGTCGAGAGCAGCTGGATTGTAGTCCACAAAGCGCCCCACACAAAAACTAACCGTATCAAACTCCTACCCGCTAAATTATAGTTTTCTTTGCATGAAAGATAATCATTTAAATCCACAAACAACATATGTGTAATCCAGGGCATATAAAGACTGGGATCAGAAAATAATTACCTTCTCTCCATTGACTCCCATTAATTTTTTTCGGTCTCATAGGTCCCATGAGCAATGGCGACTTACGAGCTCTATAGAAGAACATGGCAGCGTGGCATGTTTTGGAACTATACAGGCTTACATGAACCACGTGACCACCCTGCCGGCGAGATCAGAGAGTGTCGGTCGCAACTCTTCTCTCTCTATGGCCGTTTCTCAATTCCTAGCACGCGTACTACGGACTCGATGACTTGCAAGTACGTACTTGGCAAGTCCGTACTTCAAGCACAGCAGCGGACTCGATGACGTCACCACCTCTGCTCGTCCGTTAACTGTGCTACGGCCTCATTTAGGCATATGGGCCTACTACTACTGAACAATATAAACAAATGATATAAAACAAAATCCCAGCCTCTTTCATTTTCAAATAGTATGTAAATATTCTGAATGAATAAAAATTGAAAAAATATGCGTGTCCTGTCATGTGTATAAGCTATACACACACGACATTATATATATATATGTTTATATATTATCTTATATTATTATTATTATTATTATTATTATTATATTATATATTATATAAATATATAAGTTAAGAGTAACTTAAGCTACAGTTGTGCGTCTTCTCCATATTGTCCGCCATCGTACTGCTGCAAGGGCGAAATGCATCCTGGGATTTATAGCGATTGCAAGCACACACGAGCCACCTCCGATGCATGCTCTGTGAAACGGCGAGATCGAGCACGCATCAAGAACACTTCCGGGTTTTACGACAGTACTCGCTTGATGCGTGCTTCGAATTGGAACAGTGCTCGGGCAACGACTGATGACGTTTGACGATGGCAAGCCATCCCCGCCAGAAAACGGCCTCATTTAGACGCGTATCACCTTCATTACGCCGTAAAAAACGCCGTAAAATGTAGAAAAACACTGTAAAATACGCCGTCATGCGCAAATAAGCGCTTCTTTTTATGCCACAATTGAGCCTTTCAAGAGTGCACGTAAAAAGCGCAGTTTTGAACATCAAACCGCGTGTAAAATACGGCGCTTTTGTGCACATCACAACGCCGTAAAATACGGCGTTTCCCTAGTATGCTAATAATCTCCGCCCTTCTTTTCTCTCAGCCAATGCATTTGAAGTGTTTGCGCCCAATCGCTGAACAAGACAAGCAGAACAAATCAGTTCAACACAGATCTCCTCTCATTTGGCGTTAGTTGTAGCGTCATATTCATTTAGATATAAATATTAGTAAATGCAGTGTCAACGTTGTGATAACCGTGGTCCAATCGATAGAGACGCTATGTAGGGAAGAGGTTGTCGGATCGAATCCATTTATTGTCAGATTTGTGCTTTTGTCAGATGGTCACGCTTTTATGATCGCAATGCTTTTTAGTCCGCAAGCCAGACCTCCTGTGTTATAAGTTCCAAATTCAGTGCCTTTTTAGTCAGCCAGCCAGATCATCTAGGTGTCTTGTTACACGCTTTATAAGTTAATTATATTTAAATTATTACAGCCATGGAGCCTTTATATGTTACGAGTTATCGTAACATCCTCTCTTGTTCAATCGATATAAATACACAGTGGAAAGGAGTGAGAGGGAGCCATAGAGAGAGACACTGATGAACTGGGGAGCCATGCTCTAACAACGTTCAGAGGCTTGTAAACAGTCTACTGAGTCTGACACGGTGCTTAAATGGGCTCTGGAGACGCAGGAATGTTGTTGGATTCAACTATTTGTGCATGGAAGCAAAAAAATATCTCCCCATCAAGGCCAACAGCAGAGTAGCCTACGAAAATAATAGACTGATATGAATGCTTCAAATATTAAAACCCGATTGATTAGGCCTATGCCGACATAATATCAGTCCTAATCCTGAACGCACCGTGCGTACATTTTTCACGGCATTTTCCCCCAGACAGACAGACAGACAGACAGACAGACAGACAGACAGACAGACAGACAGACAGACAGACAGACAGACAGACAGACAGACACTTTATTTACCCCAAACTAACTTTCATAATCCAGCAGGTTACACAATACAAATAACTCTTACACAAATACAGACAGCCTATACAGTAGGCTAATACAGCGCCCACCTCAGCAAAAGGTAAAATGTAAAAAGTAAAAAGAAGATATAAGCTACATTTAAAATACAGATGCTGTAGCCTACATACAAATACAGATGCCACATGAAATATGAAAATAGGATGCAATGTATAATGCAAAACTAGGATATAACTAGGCTATAATGAGAATACTCGGTTACAGCTGTGCAATGACTATCCAAAATTAAATTAGTTGTATGGAAAGATTTTTGTCTATGGAATGATCTTGTCACTTTACTGCCACACATTGTGTGTGTGTGTGTGTAAAGTGATAGAATATAGGAGGTAGGAGAATCCGTTTATGGTTCGTTCTTTGAATATTCCGATTTAAAACAAAATCAGAAAAAACAATTAACAGGATTGTTTTTAGTTTTTTCTGATTTGGTTTTGAAACTGAAAAAGGGCAAAATTAATAAACAAATAAACGGCATTTGTGTTTCTGTGTTTTGTGTGTTGGTTTTTTAAACCCGAAACAGAAAAAAAAAAATAGATCCATGCATAGTTATAGGCTACACCAGAAGGCAGAACGCAGCGAAGAAAAAAGAGCCAACCACCATAACCAGCAATAGACTGTCTAATTATATTTAGCCTTAGTTATGGCCGCACTTGAACCTCATGGTGATTTTATTCGTGAACTAGGCTATTTGACACTGGAAAGACACACAACGCGATCAGTATACCGCTCTAAAGCAATCTAGTGCCCCGAAGTGCTCCCTTATGACGGTGAGGAGGTTCTGTGTGGAGCACAACCTTCAAAGAAGAATTCTAGTATCCGATTTAGTTTCAGATAGTCCACTCGCAGACTAGTCGCCGGCTCCCATGGGAAACAATAAAGCTGGCCATTGTAGAATGCGAGAGACTCGATGGAACGTTTGAAACGTCTTTATATGTATTTTTATTCATCTCATCTCATCTTCGTCCGCTTATCTGGGGTCGGGTCGCGGGGGGAGCAGCTCAAGCAGGGGGCTCCAGACTTCCCTTTCCCGGGCCACATTGACCAGCTTTGACGGGGGGATCCCGAGGCGTTCCAGTGTTGAGATATAATCTCTCCACCTAGTCCTGGGTCTTCCCCGAGGTCCCCCCCTTCCCACTGGACGTGTCTGAAACACCTCCCAAGGAAGGCGCCCAGTGGGCATCCTTACCAGATACCCGAACCACCTCAGCTGACTCCTTTCCAAGTAAAGGAGCAGCGGCTCTAATCCGAGTTCCTCACGGATGGCTGAGCTTCTCAACCTATCCCTAAGGGAGACGCCAGCCACCCTTCTGAGAAAACTCATCTCGGCCGCTTGTACCCACGATCTCGTCCTTTCGGTCATCACCCAACCCTCATGACCATAGGTGAGGATAGGAACGAAGATCGACCAGTAGATCGAGAGCTTTGCCTTGCGGCTCAGCTCTCTTTTCGTAACAACGGTGCGGTAAAACGAACGCAATACCGCCCCCGCTGCTCCGATTCTCCAGCCAATCTCACGCTCCATAGTACCCTCACTCGCGAACAAGACCCAGAGTATACTTGAACTCCTTCACTTGGGCTAAGGACTAATTTCCTACCCGGAGTAAGCAATCCACCGGTCCTCTGATCCTCATCCCAGCCGCTTCACACTCGGCCGCCAGCCGATCCAGTGAGTGCTGAAGGTCACAGGCCGATGATGATCCAATGAGGACCACATCTTCTGCAAAAAGCAGTGACGAGATCCTCAGACCACCGAACTGCAACCCCTCCCCACCACGACTACGCCTCGATATCCTGTCCATGTATATCACAAACAGGATTGGTGACAAGGCGCAGCCCTGGCGGAGA
Source organism: Gadus chalcogrammus (assembly GCF_026213295.1). Taxonomy (NCBI): domain Eukaryota; kingdom Metazoa; phylum Chordata; class Actinopteri; order Gadiformes; family Gadidae; genus Gadus; species Gadus chalcogrammus. The sequence goes on along the minus strand of NC_079429.1, from coordinate 21,862,801 downwards.
CCAGCACCCACTGAGAACGAAACTGACTGGCTGCCGAGGACGCGAATGTATTTTTATTTATTTTTTAAAACAACCTCTTGCCTACAGAGCAAGCGTCTCTATCGATTGGGCCACGGCCACGGTGACCACACTGTTGTAACTGGATTTACTAAGATATATCTATATGACGCTACAACTAACAACAAATGAGAGGAGAACTCCTCAAAGCAGATCTGTGCTGGCTGAACTGATTTGGTCTGCTTCTCTTGTTCAGCGATTGGACGCAAACACTTCAAATGCATTGGCTTTCTTTAGTATGAGTAAAAGAAGGGCGGAGGTTATTAGCATACTAAAGAAACGCCGTATTTTACGGCGTTGTGATGTGCACAAAAGCGCCGTATTTTACGCGCGGTTTGATGTTCAAAACTGCGCTTTTTACGTGCGCTCTTGAAAGGCTTAATTGCGGCGTAAAAAGCAGCGCTTTTTTGCGCATGACGGCGTATTTTACGGCGTTTTTCTACATTTTACAGCGTTTTTTACGGCGTAATGAAGGTGATACGCGTCTAAATGATGCCGTTTTCTGGCGGGGATGGCTTGCCATACACGAGCACACGAGCACGCACAAGTACGCGAATTGAGGCCGTTTCTCAATTCCTAGCACGCGTACTACAGACTCGATGACTTGCAAGCACGTACTTGGCAAGTCCGTACTTCAAGCACAGACTTGCGAGCACGCGAGTACGTACCTGCAATTGGAACAGCAGCGGACTCGATGACGTCACCACCTCTGCTCGTCCGTTAACTGTGCTACGGCCTCATTTAGGCATATACTACTGAACAATATAAACAAATGATATAAAACAAAATCCCAGCCCCTTTCATTTTCAAATAGTAGGCTATGTAAATATTCTGAATGAATAAAAATTGAAAAGATATGCGTGTCCTGTCATGTGTATGAGCTATACACACACGACTTTATATATATTTAAGCAATAGATCACGCCAGGCTGTGGTATGTGCTCATTAAACCACTGCTAAGGGGCGTTGATTGCTGGATTTAGGCCCCCCGTTGTATAAAAATATTTATACAACGGGGGACCTAAATCCAGCGATCTGATTGGTTCCCAACTGTTGTATAATGAGCGTATACATAACTGCTATGACGCCCGATCATTTTGTGAAAGTTTGCATATCACTCCGCGCCTGGAAGTAGAAACAGTCCCCCGTTGTATAAATATTATATATACAACGGGGGGCCTAAATCCAGCAATCTGATTGGTTCCTAACTGTTGTATAATGAGCGTATACATAACTGCTATGACGCCCGATCATTTTATGAAAGTATCACTCCGCGCCTTGAAGTGGAAACCGTTACAACCGTTCACTCGGAGAGATGCTAAAGTGTGTTGCATAGCGACCGTCGTGCATTTTGAAGGCAGCCAGGAGGGACTACTTTTTGGTAGTCTTTAATAAAACGGCTACTTTGACTTTCTTGGTTTCTTTTTAAATGTAGGGTGTCTATGACTTTCGTTTCGCCATAACAGTAACCGTTGTGAAGGGGGTCGCCGGCCCTCCGCTGCGCGTCGGGGCCGGACAACGCCCCTTAACAGTGGTATAATGAGCACATACCACAGCCTGGCGTGATCTATTGCTTAAATATATTATCTTATATTATTATTATTATTATTATATTATATAAATATATATATAAGTTAAGAGTAACTTAAGCTACAGTTGTGCGTCTTCTCCATATCGTCCGCCATCGTACTGCTGCAAGTGCGAAATGCATCCTGGGATTTATAGCGGTTGCAAGTACACACGAGCCACCTCCGATGCATGCTGGGACTCTCTAAATCGACGCCACTTCGACCTGGGCGGGACTTTATGTCCTACGTCACTCGCTATGGGTTTGCATGTGTGCGCGTAGCCGTTTGTCTCAGGGATCTGTGCACGAACTCCCTTGCACTACAGATTACGAGCTTCAGTGTCGTACGCGATGGAGGGTGGGTGACATTCCTACAGTCTGTGATGATAGGCTATATTTCTACAAATGACTTACTATTACTAGCGATTAACATGACGAAACAACACGAACTAAGCTAACATTAGACTATAGCCATACCAGATTACGCCATACCAGCTAACCCTAACTATTTCTACTAAACTCTGAACCATTTTGCAACAGGCAACTGTGTGTTGGTGCGTCTTATTGCTTCCCACATCTGCGTCTGAGTCTTTCCCACTCCTGGCTAATAGTTTCAGCTTTTGTACTGTATATCAGAAATGATCACCCTGTACCACACTGCTGACTTGTTGATGTTTTGTGAGCACTCACGCATTTCTCTAGGTATCTCTAGAAATATTGTGTTGCAAAAACACTTTGTGTCTTACCCTTAGCGTTACCCTAACCTTAACCCCAGTAACATTTCTTCATCATAAACTACAAGTTACGCAAAATGGCATACAAACATCCAGTCCAATATGAAAGAAAAAAGGTAGCTTCATTAAGGAATCGAACCCCTTATCCCCGCGTTAATGCGTTGTTCTCTGACCACTAACCCATCAGGTCTTAGTACATGCGATTCAAGAGTTAACCACTTGACAATCTTTAAACTTCGGTTGCCTAGAAATTGTAAAGACAGTGATGTGTGTACATTGTGCGAGTATCCGTCACTCGCGATGTGTGTGCAGTCCAAAATGAAAGAAAAAACCTTGCATCACTAGGGAATCAAACCCCCAATCATCAGTTGGTCGTTGGTAACTGTAAACAAAGAGATCGCATTTTGTTTAACTGCTAACTAACAAACGGGTTTATGCGTTCACAGAACAAAGATTATGGAAATAAAAGACCACTTTTCCATCAGAAAAATCATCAGAACCGTTATTACCAACCCATAGACACTAAAGCCAAAACCTTTCTCACATGCACACCCATCGCGAGTGACGGCTATGCGCACACATGCACACCAATAGCCCGCCCAGGTCGAAGTAGTGTCGATTTAGAGAGTCCCATCAGAGAATGTCTAATATGAGGAGAATGGGCACTCGCTGGTTAGTTCCGGTTTTCTCGAATGGTTGCAGTAATAATCTCTGTCCACGCGGGGCGCTCGTAGGCGAGTCCAGAATGAATGGGAGCCTATGGGGTTTTATCCTCAAAATCCACTTTTCTCACGATGTAATTTTTTGTCAAGTAATTTGAAAGTTGATTTCAAAAGGTGGGGCTAAAATAATAAACTCAGCTGAATATTGCATTTTTTAAGGTCACGTATCTGTTCTAAAAAGGTGTTCAAAAAATGCGATGACGTCACACTGTCAGAGGTACTGCTTTACGGCAGTTTCTGAAGCACTTCCCGCAACGATAATACCAGCTGTTGGAGGTAAGACTTTTTCTTGCTTACTAGTTACCGAGTTTTAGTGAGCTAATGTAAAAAAAAGAAATGCGCGAATGTTTTACGTATGTAACTTACAGAGTGTTTTTTTTTAATCCTCAATAGTGCCGATGATAAAGCTTTTTTTTTAGTAACGATTATGAGCCATTTCTTTCTCCTGAAATAGAAACCTGGATTAGAATCAAAATTTTAAGACTGCATCCACTAAATTTACATCAGTAAACAATTTCCTAGAGAGCAGTGTTCTGTTGTGCTCCTCCTCATGCCTCTTCCTTTCTTGATCTCTACAGTTGGACATTGATGCTGTGACAACGGAGAAGTCTTCTTCCTCTGTCCTTTTTCCCTGCCTCTGTTCTGTATGTTTAGTGTTGTTAAATAATTATCTTTTTTTATTTTATTTACTATTAGTTACTGTTCTTATTGTGTTCTTGTTATTGTGATGTTTGAATAAACTTGCCTGTTGCAATGTTGGGATAATGTTTGGATAATTACTGTTATACAACTGTTACTGTTTCAATGTGACCCAGACCATATTTCTCATTTAACAAACATGCGTAGCTTATAATGTGTTGCAGGGCAGAGCAATTATATTCAATGGCTTAAAACAAACCCATCTGGAAAGATCAGTGAATGCATAGCAATCAATGACCAGTGGTGTAGATGGTTTTCGCTCTGTGCAAGGTCATTAGCCCAAGTAATTCCTACAAAAAAAGAACTGGAGTAATAGCAGATGTTGAAGTTGTTAAATCGTTAACAAACAATTTGTATGGAACAATCGGTTAAGGTAAGTTAAGTGCTTGAGTCTCGACACTCGCGATTTTACCCGGGCTCCAGCGCAACTTTCCCTACCAGGTGCAGCCTCAGGTAGCCTAGGACCATTCATACGGGAGCAAGCAAGAACGTTACCCTTTTCTGTCCTTGGGAAACGAAAAGACGGACAATCCGTTTCCACTGTTCGAGCAGTTTATCATTGCACATTTACGAGGCATTTCTTTTTTAAACTACTTTATTTTCGAAAAATAGACAATGACAGATGAAATTATATTGAGCGGGACAATGACTGTATTATTATTATTATTATTATAACTTTATTCAAGACACAGGAAGGTCCACATAGACAGCACACTACATATATATACACATATACATATACATACACATATATACGCATATAAACACACACACACAGACACACACACACACTTATTATTTAAGGTGGTCATACCGTACCTACCATGTATATAACACATTGAACATTGAACACAAGAAATGGAAGAAATTCCATTATGCCCATGTACTTTGGCCATACATCATTGGATCGGCTGGCGGCCGAGTGTGAAGCGGCTGGGATGAGGATCAGCACCGCTAAATCTGAGGCCATGACTCTTAGCAGGAAACCGGTGGATTGCTTACTCCGGGTAGGAAATTAGTCCTTAGCCCAAGTGAAGGAGTTCAAGTACCTCAGGGTCTTGTTCGCGAGTGAGGGTACTATGGAGCGTGAGATTGGCCGGAGAATCTGAGCAGCGGGGGCGGTATTGCGTTCGCTTTACCGCACCGTTGTAACGAAAAGAGAGCTGAGCCGCAAGGCAAAGCTCTCGATCTACCGGTCGATCTTCGTTCCTATCCTCACCAATGGTCATGAGGGCTGGGTGATGCCCGAAAGGACGAGATTGCGGGTACAAGCGGCCGAGATGAGTTTTCTCAGAAGGGTGGCTGGCGTCTCCCTTAGGGATATGGTGAGAAGCTCAGCCATCCGTGAGGAACTCGGATTAGAGCCGCTGCTCCTTTACTTAGAAAGGAGTCAGCTGAGGTGGTTCGGGCATCTGGCAAGGATGCCCACTGGGCGCCTTCCTTGGGAGGTGTTTCAGGCACGTCCAGTGGGGAGGAGACCTCGGGGAAGACCCAGGACTAGGTGGAGAGATTATATCTCAACACTGGCCTGGGAACGCCTCGGGATCCCCCCGTCAGAGCTGGTCAATGTGGCCCGGGAAAGGGAAGTCTGGGGCCCCCTGCTTGAGCTGCTCTCCCCGCGACCCGACCCCGGATAAGCGGACGAAAATGAGATGATGATGACTTTGGCCATACATAACTAGGCTATATAAAAAATAAAAGGGCCTGCAGGAAAATATAAATACAGTACACAAAAAATTAACTTCGACGGAATGTTTCTGATCGTGCTTCAGCTTCAGATGCCGTCAAGAGGAGTCTCTGGTCGTAATCAGTCGGAAGTCTGTCCCTGACCAATCAGCATTCATTAGCAGAATGCTAGCGTGTACGGCCAACAACGGCCCAAACTGTAAGAAATCGAAAGGACATAAGTACTCATTCATTCGACTTTTGACCTATAATCTATATTGAACTTGCGGAATCTACAATAAAATTTGCGATATTTCAACGAAAAGCAGGTGAAAGAGACATATTTAGCCGTCTAGCCCCATAGATTCCCATTCATTCTGGACTCGCCCGCGATCACACCCAGTGGATGTCTGATGGAACTACAACCAAGATCGGTACAATGGGGCGTATAGGGAGAGCCCAGGCTCTTCGTAGACGGGCTCTGGTCCCATGCATGCTCGGTGAAACCCCCCCAGGATAGGCGCATACTTCCGCAATCCACCAGTGCTCAGAGGCCAAGCCTGGTATTGCAGCTGTTTAAGCTGGCTGTGGACGGGGGTCCGTAATTTCATGTGGCCCAGAAGTAGATATCGCGGTCCACTCCAATACAAGTGGGGAACAGGATTGTGTCTCCACAAAAAATGTCTGGATATCAATCAAAGTCTCATAATTACCTTCATGGCATGTCCTAAAAAAATGTAAGTTTTTTCTTTCCAAAACGCCACCTCAAGCGTTTTATTAGCCGTTATCTCGCTGGGGAAGAGGGGTGTGCAGCTGAAAGGAGTCGTAGTGAAACAAATGTTAACCGAGAGGGCCTAGTTCAGTGCTCCGTTAACGTGTCCGATTTTTGGACTGGTTCATCTGCTGCTCAATAACTCTCACGATCCTCTGCTTGCGATCATTGTGATTCATCATGTATTGATCCATTTATTCAAAAGATCCAAAGACAAAGAAGCGGTGCATTACGGTATCAGTTCTATATTTCTGCATCCGGTACGTCACGGACTAGGCCACGTGTCTTTGGTTCCATAACGCGGAAGCAAATCGCTCCTGTATGTTACCCTGCGCCACTGAGCAGTTTGTATAGGAATGAATGGGCGGCCATTTTCCAGTCCGTGGTCCATCCTTTATATTGGCTGTTTCTCAATTCGCGTACTTGTGCGTGCTCGTGTGCTCGTGGACTCGTGAAACGTCATCAGTCGTTGCCCGAGCACTGTTCCAATCTGAAGCACGCATCAAGCGAGTACTGTCGTAAAACCCGGAAGTGTTCTTGATGCGTGCTCAATCTCGCCGTTTCACCAAGCATGCATCGGAGGTGGCTCGTGTGTGCTTGCAATCGCTATAAATCCCAGGATGCATTTCGCACTCGCAGCAGTACGATGGCGGACAATATAGAGAAGACGCACAACTGTAGCTTAAGTTACTCTTAACTTATATATATATTTGTAGACTGTGTTGACGGTCTCTATGGTCACTGCTGCTGCGTGCTCACGGGGACGCACAGCATGCTGGGGCGCGTTGGTCGTTGTTGGTGGTTGGAACTGGGCTAATAAAGCTAGTGGGTGTAACACCGTTCGCTGTCTACACTATCATCATTCATGCACATCTACATGGTGTCAGAAGTGAGCCGAATCTAATTTAAGATGGCACAAGGACTCCGCCGGATCGACCCGCTCGTCTTTAATGAGGATATCGCTCACAACTGGGAGAAGTTCAAGCGGGAATGGCATGTCTATAGCAACGCCGGGCTGGCGACAGCTAGTACGAAAGTGCAAGCCTACACGTTTCTCAACCTCGCCGGTCCGGAGGCATTGGATAAATTCGACACATTTGATTTTGCGGCCGACGAGGATCGCGAGGAACCTGCCGTGCTGGTAAAGAAATTTGAGGAATTATGCCTGCCGGTAAAGAACGTGATTATGGACAGACATGCATTCAACACAACTGACCAGAAACGGCATGAGTCAATCCAGTCATATGTTTCCGCGTTGAAGGTCATGGCCAAGAAATGTGACTTCGGAACACTGCATGATGAACTGATTAGAGATCGTTTGGTCTGTGGTATTCACAATGACTCTGTCCGTGAACAGCTTTTAAAGGAGAAGAAACTGACGCTTAATTCGGCCGTTGAGATCTGCATGCTACACGAACGATCTGAGAAGGGCAACAGAGAACTAAAAAAGGAAGCAGAGGTGTGCACAGTGCAATTCGACCCATGCACAAACTGTGGTGGCCAACACGCACCAGACCGGAACAAATGTCCAGCGCTCAACAAGCGCTGCAACACGTGTGGAAGAATGAACCATTTTTCTAGATGCTGCAGATCAGGCAAAGCGTTTGCCCCCAACAGGCCAGGGCAGGCTCCGCCCCCCGCTGCACGCAGAGGCAGATACACACACGTGAGTGAACTTGACACGCAGCCACTGCAAGGGCCAACTGATGTGTTTCACTGTGAGACTGTGGAAATGTATTACTGTGAGAGCATAGACAAGCCAGAGGATGTGCGTGGACAAGATGAAAGGTTTGCTGAGCTGTCTGCATGCAACACTGGCAGACAACTGACTGTGAAAATTGACACTGGGGCCAAATGCAACGTCATATCCAGGGCTCTTCTACAGTACATTGATCCTACTGCTCACGTCAATCTCAACAAAAGAGCAAATCTTGTAGCGTACGGAGGTCATATAATCCAGACTCTTGGTGCGGCAGACATGGTTTTTAGTTGTGGTTTGCTAAGTTTCCAAGTTGTGGACAGAAACGTCAAACCACTGCTGGGTCTCAGAGACAGTGTCCGGCTCGGCTATGTGATTTTTGGACCAGAGGTGCATGCCGTCGTCCAGCAGGAGGCGCCAGGGCTGACGGAGTACAAGGACCTGTTCGACACCAGGGCCATTGGCAAGCTGCCGGTGGTGTATTTCATGCGCCTGGATAACACCGTGCACCCCACTGTATGCGCTCCAAGACGGGTGCCACTGGCCATGAAGGACAAGATTGTGGCGGAACTGCATAGAATGACCCGAATCGGAGTCATCACACCGGTTCAGGAACCCACTGAATGGGTTTCAGCCATGGTGGCTGCGAGCAAACGAGATGGGAGCATTAGACTGTGCATCGACCCCGTCAACCTCAACAAAGCCCTCCTCAGACCCCACCACCTGTTGAAAACTGTGGAAGAGGTGATCGCTGACATGCCTGATGCCAAGCTGTTCAGCATTCTGGATGCTAAGTGTGGTTTCTGGCAGGTGCCGCTCATCAAAGAATCCTCGAAACTCACCACCTTCATGACTCCTGTGGGCCGTTATGCCTTCCTGCGGATGCCCTATGGCATCACCACGGGGAGTGAAGTTTTCCAGCGGTGCATGGAGCAGCTTTTCGAAGGACTGCCGTGTGCAATTGTGATAGATGACATTTTAGTGTGGGGCCGTTCAAGAGAGGAGCATGATCTCCGTCTCCGCCAAGTCATGGACAGGATACGGGCTGTCAATCTCAGACTGAACCCTGAGAAGTGCCGTTTCAGGGTCACTGAGGTTGCTTATGTCGGTCACCTGCTCACCGACCAGGGTGTGAAACCCGACCCTGCCAAGACCGCTGCCGTCCGCCTGTTTCCCCCGCCTGAGGACAAGAACGGTCTCCTAAGGTTCCTAGGCATGACCAACTACTTGGCCAAATTTGTACCAGACTACAGCGAGGCCACGGCGCCCCTGCGCGAGCTGTTGCGCCAGGATGTAGACTGGTGCTGGCTGGAGCTCCACACAGCGGCGTTCACAAAGCTCAAGGAACTTATCGCAGGTCCCCCAGTTCTGCGGTACTTTGATGTGCACCAACCTGTTGTGCTGTCAGCTGACGCCTCACAGCACAGACTAGGTTATGGGAGGAAATGGAGGAGTACGAGGTTATGGTGGTGGACGTCCTCTCCTCACACAGGGTTGAGGAACTGAAGCGTGAGACGTTGGCTGATCCTCTCTGCTGGCGTCTCGCTGAGGTCGTTTCTGCAGGCTGGCCCGATGCATTTAGGGAGGTGCCACGTGACCTGCGACCGTTCTACGCCATGAGAGAGGAACTCACGAGTGACAGTGGTTTGCTCCTCCGTGGACGGCGGTTCATCATTCCACACTCCCTCCAGCATTACTACATGCAACAGCTGCACCAGGGCCACCCTGGTCTCGAGGCCACGAAGCGCAGGGCCAGGGAGACAATGTTCTGGCCGACCATCTACACTGACATTGAAAGGGAGGTTTCCAGGTGTGCCCCCTGCAATGCTCTCAAGCCACACCAGCCTAAGGAGCCCCTTCAACTGCATGACATCCCTGACCTACCCTGGTCCCTCACCGCAGCAGATGTTTTTGAGTGGGAGGGGAAGGAGCATCTTGTGCTTGTGGACTCCTACTCTGGCTGGTTCGAGATAGACCGGCTTTCGGGCACAACAAGCGCCACATTGGTGGCCAAGTTTAAACGACACTTTGCTACTCACGGGGTACCACAGCAACTCATGACAGACAATGCTGCTTACTTCACAAGCAGGGAGTTCCGGGAATTTGCTCGCAAGTGGGACTTCTGTCATGTCACCAGCAGTCCACTGTACCCTCAGTCCAATGGGCTTGCTGAGAGGGCTGTGCGCTCGGCAAAGTACCTGCTGGAGAAATGTGCATGCGATAGAACGGACATAGACGCCGCTCTCCTCAGTCTTCGCAACCTGCCCAGGGACGGGTTGCCGTCGCCAGCTCAATGCCTGCTCTCTCGGCGCACCAGGGCTTTCATTCCCATGACCAAAGCCATGTACTCACCCGAAGTGGAGACACGGGTCCAGATGGCTCTAACACAGGTGAGACAGAGTGGAAAGGCCTACTACGACAAGTCAGCTAGGCCACTGGCTCCACTGCGAGCTGGGCAGACAGTGAGAATGCAGACAAAGAGAGGACACGACAGGCTGGCAACAGTGCTAGGAACAGCACCACAACCGAATAGTTACCAGGTCCAGGCTGGAGATGCAACATATGTGAGGAACAGACGCCACCTACTCCAGACACCTGAGATCTATGTTCCTGACTCCACGGCTGGAGACCCACCTGCTGTTGCTGTAATCGCACAACCACGAAGCCCACAACAGGACAGTGTGGGACCGGAATTGTCGCAGGGACAGCGGCCTGTGATTTTTACTCGCTCAGGGAGAGCGTCGAGACCCAGCTCTCTCTACGAGGACTTTGTCACAGACCAGCTCTGTGATGTGCTGGCACACTGACATTTGACCCCCAGCCCGTTCTGACTCTGTGGACTGTTGGACACTCTTTCTAAAAAAAAAAAAAAAAAAAGATATGTTACATGTTCTGTATTAGATGTTTGGGTTTTCATTATATGCAAGTCTGCTATTTTCTATTATGTGCCATGTTATATTGTCTGCTGTTTTCTATTGTCTGCTGTTTCATGTTATGTGCCTCGTTAGCACGTAACTTAAGAAGGGGGATGTAGACTGTGTTGACGGTCTCTATGGTTACTGCTGCTGCGTGCTGACGTCACGGGGACGCACAGCATGCTGGGGCGCGTTGGTCGTTGTTGGTGGTTGGAACTGGGCTAATAAAGCTAGTGGGTGTAACACCGTTCGCTGTCTACACTATCATCATTCATGCACATCTACAATATTTATGTAATATAATAATAATAATAATAATAATAATATAGGATAATATATAAATATATATAAAGTTGTGTGTGTATAGCTTATATATACACATGACAGGACACGCATATCTTTTCAATTTTTATTCATTCTGAATATTTACATACTATTTGAAAATGAAAGAGGCTGGGATTTTGTTTTATATCATTTGTACGGACTCGATGACTTGCTAGCACGTACTTGGCAAGTCTGTAATTCAAGCACATACTTGCGAGCACGCGAGTACGTAGCTGCGATTGGAACAGCAGCGGACTCGATGACGTCACCACCTCTGCTCGTCCGTTAACCGTGCTACGGCCTCATTTAGGCATATACTACTGAACAATATAAACAAATGATATAAAACAAAATCCCAGCCTCTTTCATTTTCAAATAGTATGTAAATATTCTGAATGAATAACAATTGAAAAGATATGAGTGTCCTGTCATGTGTATAAGCTATACACACACACGACCTTACATATATATATTTATATATTATTATTATTATTATTATTATATTAGGCCTATATATTATATAAATATATATATAAGTTAAGAGTAACTTAAGCTACAGTTGTAACTTGTGCGTCTTCTCCATATTGTCCGCCCTCGTACTGCTGCGAGTGCGAAATGCATCCTGGGATTTATAGCGGGAGCAAGCACACACGCTGTTTCCCAATGTCAAGGAAGCATGCTCAACGGCCGCCCTTTTAAGGACGCTACGTCATCGAACGCCGACAAGCACTGTTCCAATGTTGAGGACACTCGAAATACGCCCCCTTTTCGGGTCCTTCGTTTTTGAGAATTCCGAGATTTTTCAAGGATGCATCGCTGCATCCTAGACGAGCCAAAACTACCCACAATCCTCTGCGTTCACTGGGCGGGTTCTTGAAAATGGCAGAGAAGTACACGTTCAAACGAAGTGAAGTTATATTAGTTTTCAGAAATATTTTGTGCCGTATTGCTTTTTATAGATTCATCATGTTAATGCAAATAATCAAGCCTAAAGGCCTGTGCCACTTTTCAAACGTTTTTGCAACTTAATGATACGTTGCTATATTTTGCATGGACGTAGCTGGTGTTAAACACCACTGTCACCAATGTCAATTTACTCGCTCACAAGATTACATTATTTATGCATACCTATTTATGTTTTACGTTTTTTTTAGGGTCAGCCCAGCAAACGGAGGCTTTTGTGCGCCTTAGGGTGGCGCACAAACATTTGTTTGCCGGTGGAAGGGATAGTGCCACTATCCAATGTTGTAAAATTAATGCACAACCGATCATTTGCAATGTTTGTAATTTTTAATGAACGTATATAATTGTATTTTATATGATATACTTATGTGTTCAAAGCACTGGTAGATTGTAGGCATATATGAATGAATGAATCAGATCATATATCCAAATAAATACACGTTTATCATCTCTTTCTTTGTCTTTTTCTCCCTGCATAATAGTAATCAACCGTAGGCCTACTGTAAATGTGATGCATGAATTAAGTTCTCAGACAATTTCACTTAGTTTTATAAAAATTGAATGGATTTTCCTTTTAATAAAGACAATTCGATCAACCACAACAAAGCTTTTGTGACTTCCCCAAAGAGACTCCATGCGAAGGAGACATGACCGCATTCATAACAGACAAAAGTCAAATAAATATCGGTCATAAATATCAGCTTGATTGCTGCCATGTTTTATTCATAAGCGCACATGTGTTTAAAAGCGGACACGCAGTATTAAAAAGCGGAAGCGGAAGCGCTTCCACACTACCAAGTCGTTCCCAAAGTCAGACGTTACAAACGCTAGGAAGCACTCGAGCTAGCACTCTAGTCTCATCTCCATAGGACGCGACTAGCAAGGACGTGTCCTAGCAAGGCTGCAGCCTTCACTTTGGGAAACAGCCACGAGCCACCTCCGATGCATGCTCGGTGAAACGGCGATATCGAGCACGCATCCAGAACACTTACGGGTTTTACGACAGTACTCGCTTGATGCGTGCTTCGAATTGGAACAGTGCTCGGGCAACGACTGATGACGTTTCACGAGTCCACGAGCACACGAGCACGCACAAGTACGCGAATTGAGAAACGGCTTATGGGTGAAACCATGGCTGTTTCCCAAAGTGAAGGCTGCAGCCATGCTAGGACGCGTCCTTGCTAGTCGCGTCCTATGGAGATGAGACTAGAGTGCTAGCTCGAGTGCTTCCTAGCGTTTGTAACGTCTGACTTTGGGAACGACTTGGTAGTGTGGAAGCGCTTCCGCTTTTTAATACTGCGTGTCCGCTTGTAAACACGTGCGCTTATGAATAAAACATGGCAGCAATCAAGCTGATCGATATTTATTTGACTTTTATCTGTTATGAATGCGTTCATGTCTCCTTCGCATGGAGCCTCTTTGGGGAAGTCACAAAAGCTTTGTTGTGGTTGATCGAATTGTCTTTATTAAAAGGAAAATCCATTCAATTTTTATAAAACTAAGTGAAATTGTCTGAGAACTTAATTCATGCATCACATTTACAGTACGGTTGATTACTATTATGCAGGGGGAAAAAGACAAAGAAAGAGATGATAAACGTGTATTTATTCGGATATATTATTTAACTGATCTGATTCATTCATTCATATATGCCTACAATCTACCAGTGCTTTGAACACATAAGTATATCATATAAAATACAATTATATACGTTCATTAAAAATTACAAACATTGCAAATGATCGATTGTGCATTAATTTTACAACATTGGATAGTGGCACTATCCCTTCCACCGGTAAACAAATGTTTGTGCGCCACCCTAAGGCGCACAAAAGCCTCCGTTTGCTGGGCTGACCCTAAAAAAAACGTAAAACATAAATAGCTATACATAAATAATGTAATCTTGTGAGCGAGTAAATTGACATTGGTGGCAGTGGTGTTTAACACCTACGTCCATGCAAAATATAGCAAAGTATCGTTGTAAAAACGTTTGAAAAGTGGCACAGGTCTTTAGGCTTGATTATTTGCATTAACATGATGAATCTATAAAAAGCAATACGGCACAAAATATTTCTGAAAACTAATATAACTTCACTTCGTTTGAACGTGTACTTCTCTGCCATTTTCAAGAACCCGCCCAGTGAACGCAGAGGATTGTGGGTAGTTTTGGCTCGTCTAGGATGCAGCGATGCATCCTTGAAAAATCTCGGAATTCTCAAAAACGAAGGACCGGAAAAGGGGGCGTATTTCGAATGTCCTCAACATTGGAACAGTGCTTGTCGGCGTTCGATGACGTAGCGTCCTTAAAAGGGCGGCCGTTGAGCATGCTTCCTTGACATTGGGAAACAGCCCATGGGTGAAACGGCGAGATCGAGCACGCATCAAGAACACTTCCGGGTTTTACGACAGTACCAGAGCCCGGCTGTTTCCCAAAGTGAAGGCTGCAGCCTTGCTAGGACGCGTCCTTACTAGTCGCGTCCTATAGAGATGAGACTAGAGTGCTAGCTCGAGTGCTTCCTAGCGTTTGTAACGTCTGACTTTGGGAACGACTTGGTAGTGTGGAAGCGCTTCCGCTTTTTAATACTGCGTGTCCGCTTGTAAACACATGTGCGCTTATGAATAAAACATGGCAGCAATCAAGCTGATCGATATTTATTTAACTTTTGTCTGTTATGAATGCGGTCATGTCTCCTTCGCATGGAGCCTCTTTGGGGAAGTCACAAAAGCGAAAATCGAATTGTCTTTATTAAAAGGAAAATCCATTCAATTTTTATAAAACTAAGTGAAATTGTCTGAGAACTTAATTCATGCATCACATTTACAGTACGGTTGATTACTATTATGCAGGGGGAAAAAGACAAAGAAAGAGATGATAAACGTGTATTTATTTGGATATATTATTTAACTGATCTGATTCATTCATTCATATATGCCTACAATCTACCAGTGCTTTGAACACATAAGTATATCATATAAAATACAATTATATACGTTCATTAAAAATTACAAACATTGCAAATGATCGGTTGTGCATTAATTTTACAACATTGGATAGTGGCACTATCCCTTCCACCGGTAAACAAATGTTTGTGCGCCACCTTTTTGCCTCGTGCCCACTGCACCGTCAGTCAACGGACGTGGGAAGGTGTGGCTGACGGATGGGGGAGTAGTCTTTGCAGAGGCATCCGTCAGCCAATCAAATCGCTTCGCCGGGTTCTTCCCGCTTCTTCCTGCTTGTTGCGAGGCAAGATGACCCGCTTTCCCGCTTTCCAGTATCGTCAGAGCCCGAGTCGCGTCACAGTGCTTAAATTTGCATACGCAATCTGATTGGATGACGGAACCGTCGCTGCCGAAAAAGTTGAACATTTTTCAACTTTCTGACGGTGGCGAACGCTCCAACTGAACGGACGGATCCACAATGCATTGCGCGTCCGTCCCCATTCAAAGTCAATGGGCAACGGACAACTGACGGAGGTAGTGGGCACGGGGCGTTAGGCGCACAAAAGCCTCCGTTTGCTGGGCTGACCCTAAAAAAAACAATTCAACACAAACATAAATAGGTATACATAAATAATGTAATCTTGTGAGCGAGTAAATTGACATTGGTGACAGTGGTGTTTAACACCAGCTACGTCCATGCAAAATATAGCAACGTATCATTAAGTTGCAAAAACGTTTGAAAAGTGGCACAGGTCTTTAGGCTTGATTATTTGCATTAACATGATGAATCTATAAAAAGCAATACGGCA
Organism: Gadus chalcogrammus; assembly: GCF_026213295.1. Classification (NCBI taxonomy): domain Eukaryota; kingdom Metazoa; phylum Chordata; class Actinopteri; order Gadiformes; family Gadidae; genus Gadus; species Gadus chalcogrammus. The sequence continues at coordinate 21,846,935 of NC_079429.1, read as the reverse complement.
CAAAATATTTCTGAAAACTAATATAACTTCACTTCATCTGAACGTGTACTGCTCTGCCATTTTCAAGAACCCGCCCAGTGAACGCAGAGGATTGTGGGTCGTTTTGGCTCGTCTAGGATGCAGCGATGCATCCTTGAAAAATCTCGGAATTCTCAAAAACGAAGGACCCGAAAAGGGGGCGTATTTCGAGTGTCCTCAACATTGGAACAGTGCTTGTCGGCGTTCGATGACGTAGCGTCCTTAAAAGGGCGGCCGTTGAGCATGCTTCCTTGACATTGGGAAACAGCCCCCGTCTACGAAGAGCCTGGGCACTCCCTATACGCCCCATTGTACCGATTTTGGTTGTAGTTCCATGAGACATCCACTGGGGGTGATCGCGGGCGAGTCCAGATTGAATGGGAGTCTATGGGCTAAACGGCTAATTATGCCTCCTGCTTGTCGTTGAAATATCGCAAATTTTATTGTAGATTCCGCAAGTTCAATATAGATTATGGTTCAAAAGTCAAATGAGTGAGTACTTATGTCCTTTCGATTTCTTACAGTTTGGGCCGTTGTTGGCCATACACGCTAGCATTCTGCTAATGAATGCTGATTGGTCAGGGACGGACTTGCGACTGATTACGACCAGAGACCCCTCTTACGGCATCTGAAGCTGAAGAGCAATCAGAAACGTGTTAACTCAATTTTTGAGTACTGTATTTATATTTTCCTGCAGGTCCTTTTATTTTTTAGATAGTATGTATGGTGAAAGTACATGGGCATAAATGGAATTTCTTCCATTTCTTGTGTTCAATGTTCAATGTGTTATATACATGGTAGGTGGTATGACCACCTTAAATAATACAGTCAATATCCCGCTCAATATCATTTAATCTGTCATTGTCTATCTTTCGAAAATAAAGATAGTTTAAAAAAGAAATGCCTCGTAAATGTGCAATGATAAACTGCACTTACAGTGGAAACGGATTGTCCGTCTTTTCGTTTACCAGGGACAGAAAAAGGTAACGTTCTTGCTTGCTCCTGTATGAATGGTCCTAGCTACCTGAGGCTTCACCTGGCTTATTCAAGTTGCGCGCTAGACATTCTCTAAAGTGTCGAGACTCAAGCACTTAACTTACCTTAACCGATTGTTCCATACAAATGGTTAGTTAACGATTTAACAACTTCAACATCTGCTATTACAGTCGTTATTTTTTTGTAGGACTTGGGCTAATGACCTTGCACAGAGGGAAAACCATCTACACCACTTGTCATTGATTTCTATGCATTCACTGATCTTTACAGATGTTTTTTTTTTAAGCCATTGAATATACCGTAATTGCTCTGCCATGCAACACATTATAAGCTACACATGTTTGTTAAATGAGAAATATGGTCTGGGTCACATTGAAACAGTAACAGTTGTATAACAGTAATTATACAAACATTATACCAACATTGCAACAGGCAAGTTTATTCAAACATCACACTAACAAGAACACAATAAGAACAGTAACTAATAAAAAAAAAGAGAAATGATTTAACAACACTGAACATACTGAACAGAGGCAGGGGAAAAGGACAGAGGAAGAAGACTTGTCCGTTGTCACAGCATCAAGATCCGACTGTAGAGATCAAGAAAGGAAGAGGCATGAGGAGAACAACAGAACACTGCTCTCTAGCAGATTGTTTACTGATGTAAACTAAATTGATGCACTCTTAAAATTATGATTCTAATCCAGGTTTCTATTTTAGGAGAAAGAAATGGCTCATAGTCGTTACTAAAAAAAAAAGCTTTATCATCGGCACTAGTGAGGATTAGAAAAAATACACTCTGTAAGTAACATAAATATGTAAAACATTCCAGCATTTCTTTTTTTTACATTAGCTCACTAAAACTCTGTAACTAGGGCAAAAAAAAGCCTTACCTCCAACAGCTGGTGTTATCGTTGCGGGACAAGGGAAGTGCTTTAGAAACTGCCGTAAAGCAGTACCTCTGACAGTATTACAGTGTGTGACGTCATCGCATGTTTTTAACGCCTTTTTAGAACAGATACGTGACCTTAAAAAATGCAATATTCAGCTGAGTTTATTATCTTAGCCCCACCCTTTGATAGCAACTTTAAAATTACTTGACAAAAAATTACATCGTGAGAAAAGTGGATTTTGAGGATAAAACCCCGTTGGCTCCCATTCATTCTGGACTCGCCTACGAGCGCCCCGCGTGGTCAAAGATTATTACTGCAACCAGTCCAGAAAACCGGAACTAACCCGCGAGTGCCAGTTCTCCTCATATTAGACGTTGACAGCCCTACAAAGGCAAAGTGCAGTAACTACGTATTTTGTCAAAATTGAGTTCAGAGTGAAAATGGGTTTTATAACACCTTCTTTGTCTTGAGACAAAAACTCTTGGTCCAACTGTGTCCCGTTTCAGAGATATCCCTAAGTCAATTTTGCAGTAGGCTAACTACAAAATCCAACCCTAATACCAAGGCTAAACGCAGTAAGTGAAGTTACTGCGTTCTGCCTTTGTTCACCCGGCTTTGACACAGTAGATACTGCGGTCTGCCTTAGTAGCCCCATCCGAATCTACTGAGGAAAACTCATGGTGGCACTTGCTTTGAAACGCAAGTATCCAGACAATGGTAAGGACGATGGAAAAATATCAACAACTGACGTAAATCTATTAAAGGTTGGGTACAGTGTTGCCAGATTTGGTTGAGCTAAATCCGCCCAATCACGTTCCAAAACCCGCCCACTTCAGCAAAAAACCGCCCAATGACGTTTTTCACAGGAAAAAAATAATTTTTGAATAAACATTAAACGCATGTTGTGGTTCTAGTGTTATATGCGCCAAGAGTTACTTCTAATGGCTGCAATGTTTTATGCTCCGTCCGGTTGAGGAGTAATAATAAACATCCCTGGGGATTTTACCATATCGACTCGTCCTTCTGATTACGCGGTAACGCTACGGTATTAAACAATTAAGCCCAAATGGCAAGTTCTATTTTATTATCACAGACCGTGCATGTCACAGAAAATGTGGAAAAATGCACTTCCTGTATCCCAGTGCCAGGCCAAAGAATTAACAGCAGTAACATCCTATCTATGGTAACATCAACCACCTGCCTTTTCGTTAGTCCTAATAGCGTATGTGTGTGCGCGAGAAAGGTGTGTGTGTGAGTGACGTCAGCGAGTGAGTGGACGAGCGAGGAGAGTGAGCGGTAGGGTGTGTGTCTAGTGAAGAAGCGAACGAGTCCGGTAGAATAAAGTATCCATCCTGTCAATAATCGGTGGCCGCTTCATTCCGACCTATAAGCAGACACACTGCCGGTGAGGTGGGCTCTTAATTCAACGTTACAATAGCCTACCTGCAACGAGCTTTGCTGTCATCTGCTGGGGCAGGCGCGATCCACGATTTTAATTCAGGGTCGGTCTCCCATTCCTTTCTATAAAGTTTTTTATATTTCCCCCACTTCGGCATGATGCTTATTTCGCTAACAGAGTTGAGAGAGAGCGGGCTTTTGCCTCAGACTTCTGCGTCGGCGCACAACGGTTTGTTGATGTGACATCACGACGTGAAGTATATTGAAGTATAGGCCTACTGAGTTTTGTATTTGTACCGTTTTTAAACCATAAAATAACAGTTTGGTGTGCTGTTTTCACATTATTAAAAAACCGCCAGATATTGGCAAAAGCAGCCCAAAATGTATATACCCGCCCAATGCATTTTTTCCCCGCGAGATGAAATCTAAAGTAGCCCAATTGGGCGGGAACCCGCCCAATCTGGCAACATTGGTTGGGTACGCGATTTACGAAACGCCAGCAGATTTTGAAAATACACAACTCAAATGGTCCTACCCCCTCTCCTTCAACGCTGAGGGCCCTTACATAGTCGACGCGACGCTACGCTACGCGTCCAAAAAGCTACGCTACGCGACGCTTCGGCCGCCATTAAGCGTCGAAGCGTAGCAAAACGCGTCCTCCAAATTTTTGATACGCGACGCGCCGAACCATGCAATACCAAGCGTTGTCGGTGGGGGCGATACTGCAAATATTGTACATTATTACTACTATAGGTTATATTTACAGAAGAACATATGAGAGGATGCGGGAACGTGATAAGAATGACTTGACGTCTCTTTTACTAACTTACTTTTATCTGAGCCAATTTATGCGAACCCTTCCACAGGGTCAAAGTGCTATTTTGATGCGCGACATCATACAGCTGATGCGGGATTGTGAGCCATTTGAATGATCTTCTTGTCACCCGATATTCGTTCTATTGCTGGCCTTATTTGTTTTAGAATTAGCCTATTTGAATTAATTACGTAATGTTTTGTGTTCACGTTCTATGTGAAACATAAATGTTCATGTTCTGTGTGAAACATAAGTTCAGTAGCCTCTTTGAGTGAATGAAATTTGAAAGCGTGAGTGTGTAGTGAATGAAAAATGTGTGCGTGTATGGTGGGACTATTTTCTGTATTTGATAAATAAACCCCTTTTCTCTAATAATGTTGCCTACCATATAATTTCTGTGGACATTATGCGCTATAGCTTAAAGCCTTTGGCTATAGGCCTACACTTAAATAATTCATTCATCTGTCAAGGCAATAGCTCGTTGTATAAACATTTTATATGGATATGAATTAATGAGTTTGACGTAAACCAAATTAGGTAACTTGTGTAACATGATAACTAATGAATCAAAAGTCATGCTTCCAAGTGACCAATGTATATACATTTATTGGTCAGTGCGCATACCCAATCGTAGCACATTGTACTGGTGGGGAAACACGCCAGCATCAGACAAAAAATAATCTGCCAGCTGCTCCCTGACAAGGGCCGGTTTTGGTGAGTCGGGAAGATATCGGATGACTCGCGAAAGGAGATCATCAAACTTTGGCGCCGACATCGTAAAATACTGGAAATGCCTCTCCTCGTCCATGCGTCGCATTGGAAGCACCAGAGAAACAAATTCCCCATCCTGATATCGTGTGGTATTTAAAGGGCGCACATACCACCGCATATCTCTGCGCTTCATCACTCATCTTCCGTAGCCACTTTGATCGGAACGTCACCTGGAACGTCCCCCCGCGAAAACACCGTGACTCTGCTGCCACCCATGGCGTGAGTGGTGTATTGCATGTCATGCATTGCCCGCGACGTTCGCGTATGCTGTGTAGACATGGCGGCCGAAGCGTCGCGTAGCGTAGCTTTTTGGACGCGTAGCGTAGCGTTGCGTCGACTATGTAAGGGCCCTGACTCTGACTCCACCCATTCCAAGTACCTGGACGCGCAATCATGCACGAGCGCGAACAGAGATGCGCGAGAGCGAGCCAGGCTAGCGTAGGTTTTCGTTTAACAACATGGCACTACATTCAGCTGTAAATTGCACCCAGTACCGCGGGAAGTAGGGGTTTTGGGGGTGCTGCAACACCCCCTGTCCGAGGCCCTGTCTTATCACAGAAAACGATCATTTCTAAAAACCAAAGTGGAGATTTCTGAAAACGCCGGTTATGTGTTGTCGTATCAACGGGGAGAAACGGGATTTTAGGTTCTGAAGCGTCACATTATGCACCAGAAAATGCTTAACGTCATGTGAGCGTCCGCTGTACCGTATTGGTCCGAATATAAACACAAACCCCATTGTAATAGGCCTACGACCTATATTTGGAAAAAAGATTTGAAGACCAGATCTTGATTTCATGAATAAATAAATTGTATTAATTGAAATAATATACGAAAATAAAAAGGCATAGAATTAAACACTGCATTGCCACTAAACAGTAGTGCAAATAGGCCGTACTGATGTGTACACCAAAGACTTCCTGACACTCCTCTGCCCCGCTGTGTTCGCTATGGCTGTGGTCGCTCCGCACTGTTTCGGCCCGTGGCAAAGCGAGTCATCCTCGCTGCTGTCCAAGGCATGTTGAGACGCAGCATTTATTTAATGCTCATATGTCCTAGTGCTGAAAAAAGGTTATATGAAAAAGTGTGAGGGTCGCGGTGGTGCGCTAAACTTGTTCTGTGAGCAGCTGGATGTGAACCATGGTGTGAAGGAAGTGAACACAACGATCGATTTTCAACTGTGCGCGCATGCACTGGTGTAATTGAGCTGCGCTGCTATATATCTTTTTTATCAATGTGACGAGTTGCGAGTCTAGTGCAGGCCGGGTTTTTTTTTCCAGCACCCCCTGCTGAGAATACGTTCTCGCGGCTATGGTTGCACCAGATGTTATAAACATTAAACGGTCACATAAATCATTACTATTTTTAGAAAATGTATGTTTGTTTCATATAATTGTATTGGAAGTCCTGGTTTGCACTAGGGTTGCCGCGGTGTGGACATTTTCACACCGAGTAATACACTCGTCTCAACACCGGTATTACCGAGTATAAATGGTATAAACTTTGAAACTAGGTCAACCGCCACACAAGCATCGGTTTTTAGACCCTTCTCGTCCTTCAGTTGCCGCCAACGTTCAAAAGCAGCGCCTAGGATTATTCTTGATTTCAGTTTTTCTCTTTCAGCGTTTTTATTATCAATTACTCTCTGAAAAAGAGTTTTCCTTCTCTTTGCTGGTGGTGGTGGTGGTGGTGGTGGTGGTGGTGGTGGGGATTGTGGCGTCTTGTCTGCCATGGAAATTGTCTTCTACTGCTAGCTCCAAATGTGGATTAACTAGTTCCAGTAGCTACCGCAGGATAACAACAAACAGGAGCTTGCTCTGGGTCACGAGCTCTGGGTCACGAGTACTGCACGAAGGGGTAGCGCGCGGGGCGCGGGGGAGGGGGGGAGGGGGAGTGCAGTACGACCGTTTGATTGACGTACTTACTGTCCAATGAAACTCGGTGGCAATGGAAATGATTGGCTGGAGTTTTTCGAGCCCTGCCCGTTCCACAGATGATTGACAAGTTTAATTTTCATGTCAGTACTTCTAACTCAGTGGCTGTAAGCGGGTTATGATAAGGATTTCAAGTAATTATGCAAAAATGGCCAAAAAAGCGAATCACCTACGCAACCTTTAAGCCATTTTAGCCAACCTGCTCCCTTGAAGCCTGTAGCATCTTTCCACTCTGGAACCGCTGTCATAGTCCAATTACGATCACGTCGCTGTTTTTTTTTCCTGTCTTCATTTCTGAAACTATTTTCGTTTCGGGGCAGCTAATCCAACTGATGAGAAGATAACAAAATCAGCCTACTCATTTAGTTAGTCGACTCCATTTAAGTCACTGTTACTTTAGAATTCTAGAGTTAGCTGATCTCCTGAGGAGAGCCGTGCAGCGCCTGCAGCCGCAAACACGATATTGAATGAAAATGAAATGTCCATTTAGATTGGTTGTTTACTTCTCATTCCACACTCTACATCACATGGTTTAGGTAAAATATCGCGTTGTCTAAAGGATAGCCAATGAAGTTCAAGCAGAAAGTCAAGGTTGCAAAACCACCATCGAGATCAGTTGACGTCTTCAGTTCATTTCTTCTATTGTTTAAATTGTCACTCATTTTGACGTTAGATCTAGTTTGGGATATAATTGGCAAGTAATTATTTATTATATCTACCTTATCTGTAGTTCTTATGGTTATTATATTTCAAACTAATGTAACTGAGTGACCTCTATGAATTGTTGATAGTCTTTTGCCACTTCTTGCCAAAACAGTAATATCCAATCTTGTATAATACTTACTTTAATACACACATGTATGCATCCAAGAGTTCCAGTGAATCACTTATCTAAGCTTCCCACTGGCTGCCACCATGCAGTAGCCCCCCCCCCCCTTAATTTTCTAATTAAAATGAAAATCCACAAACCAAAATACTATTGATTGTGTGTAAAATGTTAAGGATATTTGGGAAGATAATGGCAATGTTGATGAAAAAAAATGCAATTGAAGGGTTTGATTTCAAAACGCTACCTATATTTATAGTGTGCATCGCCAGTGATATCAACAAAATAGTATTTTTGTTGTTTTGTTAAAGTTAAGATACATCAAAGAACACTATCCCAACTGCAGGTTCACTGATATAACCTAAAACCTTTTATATAAAAAAATGATTCATGAAAATTCATTAAAATTGTGGATATAGCGTGTTGGAACAAAACTCTTCAATTGCTTAGGGCTGCGATGTGACACGGACATAAGGACAAAATAGATTGTTGAAGGTTACAAGCAATTTCAATACTCTCAAAAACCTTCATAAACGAAGCACAAGCCAATTAAATTAAATAAAAAGGCATAGGTAATGCAAAAAAGTTTCTTTCAGAACACATTTAAATTGTAGATACTGCACTTTGCCTTTGTAATAGTACTCTAGTTGTTCGAGGTAATACAAAGGCAGAGTGCAGTATCTACAATTTTGAGGTCAAAGGTCATATCATTGGTCTTTTCTTTTTCTATACAATTTTCCTTCCTATAAAGGTATTGATTGAAAGTATCACCACTATTGTACCTGCAACAGGTTTGGCCGGCCAGTATGAAAACTTTGAAGGCATTTTTCTCAGTTTCAATGTTGAGTAGTAATGCTGCTATCCATTTTGATGGTAGGCTGGTACGAACGACCAGCTTCAGCGAGAACGTGACGTATTTCCCTTGCTCCAGCCTTCCAGTTTGCTATTTGTGTCCGACGAGTTTAAGAAGAAAACTATTTTGGAAAAAATAAATAATCCAGTGTATAATGGTTGCCAGCCTTTACAGAAACATTAACATTGCAAGCCTTTTACATTGCAATAATATTTTGCCATTTTCGCCAATTTTTATTTCAACAAGTGCTGTCGTGTTTCTGTCGAGCCACGAGGGGTAGTAGCGGGCTAGTCGTCATTAGCAACATAGCCTCTTTGGCAAACCAGCTTCAAAACACAACTTTACATTGAATTTCACGCAAAGCAAGACCATAAATTGGTGACCGGATTAAAGCAGCAATGAAATCAAGTGTGTAAGAGGATTTAAAATCGACATTACAACCCCCAACGTGGTACAAATACAAAGAAAATACAGCTCAATCCCCATCTTGTTTGCTAGTTGTACAGATCTGCTCGCTCTACTTTGAAAGCGACGAGATACTACGACCGAAAGGGGGCGTGCCTCAGTGAAATGCCGCAAGAAAGCTGGGAGATTGGCGACTTTACCACTTCGTGGCTGTTTCCCAAAGTGAAGGCTGCAGCCTTGCTAGGACGCGTCCTTACTAGTCGCGTCCTATGGAGATGAGACTAGAGTGCTAGCTCGAGTGCTTCCTAGCGTTTGTAACGTCTGACTTTGGGAACGACTTGGTAGTGTGGAAGCGCTTCCGCTTTTTAATACTGCGTGTCCGCTTGTAAACACATGTGCGCTTATGAATAAAACATGGCAGCAATCAAGCTGATCGATATTTATTTGACTTTTGTCTGTTATGAATGCGGTCATGTCTCCTTCGCATGGAGCCTCTTTGGGGAAGTCACAAAAGCAAAAATTGAATTGTCTTTATTAAAAGGAAAATCCATTCAATTTTTATAAAACTAAGTGAAATTGTCTGAGAACTTAATTCATGCATCACATTTACAGTACGGTTGATTACTATTATGCAGGGGGAAAAAGACAAAGAAAGATGATAAACGTGTATTTATTTGGATATATTATTTAACTGATCTGATTCATTCATTCATATATGCCTACAATCTACCAGTGCTTTGAACACATAAGTATATCATATAAAATACAATTATATACGTTCATTAAAAATTACAAACATTGCAAATGATCGGTTGTGCATTAATTTTACAACATTGGATAGTGGCACTATCCCTTCCACCGGCAAACAAATGTTTGTGCGCCACCCTAAGGCGCACAAAAGCCTCCGTTTGCTGGGCTGACCCTAAAAAAAACGTAAAACATAAATAGGTATGCATAAATAATGTAATCTTGTGAGCGAGTAAATTGACATTGGTGACAGTGGTGTTTAACACCAGCTACGTCCATGCAAAATATAGCAACGTATCATTAAGTTGCAAAAACGTTTGAAAAGTGGCACAGGCCTTTAGGCTTGATTATTTGCATTAACATGATGAATCTATAAAAAGCAATACGGCACAAAATATTTCTGAAAACTAATATAACTTCACTTCATCTGAACGTGTACTGCTCTGCCATTTTCAAGAACCCGCCCAGTGAACGCAGAGGATTGTGGGTAGTTTTGGCTCGTCTAGGATGCAGCGATGCATCCTTGAAAAATCTCGGAATTCTCAAAAACAAAGGACGCAAAAATGGCGCGGCTTTCTAGTGTCCTCAACATTGGAACAGTGCTTGTCGGCGTTCTATGACGTAGCGTCCTTAAAAGGGCGGCCGTTGAGCATGCTTCCTTGACATTGGGAAACAGCCCGTACATCCAAATGGATAGCAGCATTACTGCACTTTGCCTTTGTAGGGTACTCGCTTGATGCGTGCTTCAAATTGGAACAGTGCTCGGGCAACGACTGATGACGTTTCACGAGTCCACGAGCACACGAGCACGCACAAGTAAGCGAATTGAGAAACGGCAGTGTGTCCCACTGGGGGTGCTACAGCCCAGTAGAGCAGATCCCAGTCCCATCCCAGTGGGGGCGCTACAGCCCAGTAGAGCTGATTCTAGTCCGAGTAAGTCACGAGGAAGAAGCTGCCCAGCTGCACATGCACGTTACCATAAATAGCACGGAAACAACATATCGTCAGATATAAAAACTACAACTGGTATATTTGGTTACACCAGTTAACTTCTGCAGTGGTTTGGGTTCGTTTGATTGAAAATAATTGAAGTACTAACTATCTGAGAGCAGCTCAGGAGACTAAACAGAGAAATGGAGACCAGAGAAGCAGGTCTGTGAATATAAATGATAACAAGTCGAAGAATCCATATTGACATCCCATTATACTAATGATTACATTCAACCCATTGAGTGCCTGATATAGAACTGACAGTATTTAACATTTGCAGAATATGTTGTCTCTGCATGTCCAGTATAGATAGATAGATAACAACTTTATTAATCCCCTGAAGGGGAATTCCTTCGTTGCAACAGCCAAGCCGTTGTAGAAAGCTAACCCTAACCCTACTAATGACGCTAAAGTAAAGACAAACAGGGCAGACAAATCAGACTATTAACAATATCAATTATAAAGTTATTATAAAGTACCAGTACTTCACAGTATATTAAAGAGTATTGATGTGAGTGTGTGTGTGTGTGTGTGTGTGTATATATATGTATGTGTGTATGCGTGTGTGTGTGTGTGTGTGTGTGTGTGTATATATATGTATATATACCTCCTCTCCTACGCTACCTCCAGACTGTCCTGCTCTAGCCCTACAACAGAGCTGGCCTTCCTAACCAGCTTGTTGAGCCTGCTGCTCTCCCCATCCTCGTATGTGTTGATAATGACTCTTCTTACATCTGGTTTGCAGGTTGGACACAGGTTGACCTCAGACGTCTGCTGGGTCGCATCAAGACCAGCATCCCGGCCAGTAAGAAGGACTGGGGGTATTCCCGGACGCAGAAGTTTCTGAACTGGAAGAAGATCACTTTCTCCCAGTACTCGCCTGAAGAATGTCAAGCCAAGTGGAAGCAGATGTTCCAGAAGGTCAGAGACACTTTGAGTCTAAGACAGCATGTCTTAGAGGGCTGGGGCCCCTGACAGCATGTCTTAGAGGGCTGGGGCCCCTGACAGCACGTCTTAGAGGGCTGGGGCCCCTGGCAGCACGTTTCAGAGGGCTGGGGCCCCTGACGGCACGTTTCAGAGGGCTGGGGCCCCTGACGGCACGTTTCAGAGGGCTGGGGCCCCTGACGGCACGTCTCAGAGTGCTGGGGCCCCTGACGGCACGTCTCAGAGGGCTGGGGCCCCTAATGGCGCGTATCAGAGGGCTGGGGCCCCTGACAACACAGGTTATTTCTTTCTAGCAGTGGACTGGATGGGAGTGAGAGACCCCCACGTGTTTTTCAGGCTTACTCTAGACATGAGGTTATAATGAAGGTAAAGATAACGATCCTCATGAAACCTGTCCTGATGGTATCAGTGATTTTGTTTTTTGTTTTTCAGATGCGCAAGCAACGAACGTTGACAGACCTCCTAGAGGAGGCTGAAGGGGCCATCAGTGATCCATTCAGGCCCAAGAAGCAACAGGTCAGATATGACGCATGAAAATGGTTTGCAGTGGAGATACAGAGGGATTTTCCAGATCCATAGGTGGTCTGTGGTATTGTCAGTTAAGGGCCATTTAATGCTACTGATATAATATTAACATAATAGCATAATAATGCAAGTCAACTCTTACAAAGAGCAATTAACTTACTACTTTTACTTACTTAAAAATATTCAGATTTTTCTCAAATGTATTTCCAGCCAGAAATGACCTAATTTCAGCTGAAATGATGCAGTCCTCCAGAAACACTGATTTTAACCTATATGCCCCGGGTGCCAGGTTATTCCACCTGTGGCTGTCCGACACACAGAGCTCATCAGAGGACAGAAGCAGCTTGCCGAAGTGGATCTGTGTTTTCGTGGGAATAAAAATCCAACCAGGAATTGTGATTTCAGATTTCCATTTTGACTTGCGAACATCCCCCAGATCCACCCCGAGCTCCCGAAGAGGCCCCCCCTGGCCCACACTCTGTACCTGAAGGAGCACCTGGAGCTGTATAAGAAGCAGCACCCCGATCTGGAGCACAAGCAGCTGATCGCCCGACTGAGCGCCTGCTACAAGAAGCTCCCAGCCCGTGTCAAGGTGTGTAGTCAGTCATAGATGAGATCCATATGAACAAAACATAATAACAAGGTATGCATCGATATATCGACCAAAATAATATTGACCTGTGACCGGCTTCTAAGATGCCTTTTTTCCAAAGTAGCACTGTGCTGCTCTTAAAACCAACAGATTAGGTGCAAAGAGTTTAAGGGGCACACAAAGAGTTTGAGGGGTACAGAAGGAGTTTAGATTCTATAACTGGTCGCTTCAACACTTTTAAATCTGTTATCCATTTGCAGGTCAAATATGTGAAGAAATACAACCTCTCCCGGGACCAGTACGACAAGGACATGATCAGACTCCGGTAGGGAGAGAGAATCCCTCTTGGCCCTGGACACGTTAATATTATGAAAGGGCTGTTAATGTAATGACCTTGTTTCTCCAAGCATCAGAATCGTGCGGTGTTAAGTCCTTCCCCACTGAACTCTTGAGTGCCTATGTGCTCCCTTCAGGCGGCAGTACGGAAAACCCTTCCAGCCCATGAGCAACACGGGGCATTACTCTGCACTGAAGAGGAAGCTAGAGGAGCAGGATGACCTGGACGCTGTGAGTCACACCGACTTCACCCCTTGGTTGAGATAATGTCACCTCTATATATTCCCTGGCTTCAGGGGGGTCATGAGGTTGGCTGTACCTGGTGACCCCAGGGTCATGAGGTCGGCTGTACCTGGTGACCCCAGGGTCATGAGGAGGTCATCTGTACCTGGTGACCCCAGGGTCAAGAGGTCGGCTGTACCTGGTGACCCCAGGGTCATGAGGTCGGCTGTACCTGGTGACCCCAGGGTCATGAGGAGGTCAGCTGTACCTTCTCCTGCGTGACTGATGGCTGGTTGTGTGATCTCCCTTGTTTGATGCAGGAGACTTCCCCCACTTCATCAGGGCCGAGCAGAAAGAGGGGCATTGTAGAGCTGCCCAACCAGCCCCCCGTGTAAGGCCTGACACCTCCATCACAGCAGATCACATGGTGCTGTTCTCCGTTTGACCTCTAGCTGAGAGGTGGTCCGCACCGGTATCCCATTCCACCCAGTTGACTTGATACATTGCCCGTTTGTAATTTATTCTTGCATGCATTATGGTAATGCTATATATTAGAAGTACTTAGTTAGAACCAGGCCCATTGACAATGCATTGGCATCGCTATTCATCTCCCAACTGTACGAGTAAGAAACTGACTGGGTTGGCTTCATTGTGTGTGTGTGTGTGTCCATAGCAACGGGTTCCAGTTGTTGGTGGCGGAGCAGCGGGTGGCGTCGGGGCCCATGGCCCCCAGGGACCACCTCAGAGCCAGCAGCCTGCGCTGGAGGTCCCTGAGGCAGGCGGAGCGGGATGGATACAACACGCGCGCCAACGGGGTCTGCACATGCACACATTGATCAGGGTTAGGGTTAGGGCCAATGGGATCTGCACACGCACACATTGATCAGGGTTAGGGTTAGGGTTAGGGCCAATGGGGTCTGCACACACACACATTGATCAGGGTTTAGGGTCTATCGCAGAGTCTGTAGTCTATCGCACAATCAGGCCCCCTCACCCCGGTCTGACGGCAAACCCTACCACCTTAACTAACACATTATCTGTGGGAAACCCTGCTTATGTAACATACAACTTGATTGACACGCCATTCATAATCCAGGGTGTAGATGTGGTGGAATTGCTTATTGCTGACGGTGTATGTGTTCACCTTCATGTATGCCTGCATTGATTGTTTACTGTCACATCTTATCCTAAATGTCAGTGCCTCTGTCTTTCAGCTGAAACAACGTTATGGAGCGACTCTGAACGCCTTCTTATCTGTGAGTACCCTCTGGTCCATGGGCCCATGGGCTAATGGGTTGTTTGTTTGTTGTTCAGGGGGTCCATGTGCCCATGGGCTAATGGGTTGTTTGTTTGTTGTTCAGGGGGTCCATGTGCCCATGGGCTAATGGGTTGTTTGTTGGTTGTTCAGGGGGTCCATGTGCCCATGGGCTAATGGTTTGTGGGTTTGTTTTTCAGAATTTGACCAAAGAGCAGAAGGAGATTTTGAAGGAGGACCTGGAAATGCTTTTCCGAACCGCTAAGGTCAGAAACATCGAAGAAGCATTCAAAGAATTCCCCAGTACACTGCAGGCCGTAACACCTTAAGCTTCCATCTGAATGATTGATGTTTTTGTATTTGTATCTGATGTTATTGTTTATAACTTAAGTTGAAGTTTATTTATAAAGCACCAGGTTTGTACCAAAGAACTGTACAGATGATTTAACCGTACACTGTACACCGTACAGTGCAGACAGGCAACAACACATAAAGTCAAATTAGGAATGCCATTAAACGGGTAATAAAGTGCATCAATAAAGAATTGCAGAAAATACGTTTTGGAAGATATATTGACATATTTTACCTACATTGTATTATTTCTAGTGCTGGGCAATAAACAAGACTATAACGCACTCACACAGGCCTGCTGGCCCTTTTGACATGAGAGACAAGCCGCTTGGAGGCACAGCACTTTATGTTCGGCAACTAGAGATTACAGGAGCGGATCATGTGACCCAAAAACTATTGTGGGCACGACGTGTTGTCGTCACTGAGACAATTCAGTCGCTGAATTCATTCATACCATTAACTGGTATATTTAACTTTATTCCTCCTTCTGTCCTCTAAATCGCACAACTCTCAATAATGGTACGCTACAATTAACCATAAACATGATACCTGTTTCATAGATCTGTTATAGGATGACCAGGCTGCATCTCACTGGGCTTCACTCTCCCAGTCTGTGGCTAATGGTCCTACTCCCAGTATAGTCCTATAATGGTCCAATATCCCGAGTCTGTGGCTAGTCCTAGAACAGGTGGCTCCATCCCTTTACTGGAAGATGAGGCCAATTTCTAAATAATGATGTCTCTAAATGTCATAACCCAAGCGTTACGTAGCCAAGCTACTGCAGTTATCTAACCACATGTCAACATAGTTCAATGTGAGGCAGAACGAGGCTTTGTTAAACCTAGACTGTTTTATATTTTAAATGTCGATTTTTGTTCCCTTGTTTGCAAAACTCTTAGAATGTATCCCAATCAATACCGAAAGAAAAGTATATGCTACCATTGATTGATAGTTGCATGATTGTTGTTGTGTGAGTTGTCAAACTGAATGACGTTTGTGAGCTTTAAATCGATTATAATAACTCAGTCACAGCGGGACCCGCAGCAATCATTCAATTAATCGATATCAAATATTTGAATTGCTTGTCAGCCCCAATTATTTAATTCAACTTTCTAAACTGCAGCAGGATAGGACAGCATGACTCCATTTGGAAGGACACAATGTGTACCAACTGCTTCGTAACAATCTTCTGTCTTTGTTTTTCATCCAGAAGTACTCAAAAATCAAACCGCTCCTGTTTGATGGAGAGCCCAAGAAGCCATCCTGGTGAGTTTACACCGTCAGAACTGAGGACTGTAGGGAGTCTGCTCCATGAGACATGAGGACACACAGCGGGGGAATATAGTCTATAGGTGGCTACATGGATTTTAAAACACCGCACAACCTCCACAAAACACTGCATTTGGTTACAGACAGCGGTTGGGAAAAGATTTAAAGTCGTGACCAAGGGACACCGGTGGCAAGGTGTTTGTGGATGTGTGGAGCTTGTTTTGGGCCGCAGTTAATTCTGATGTTGGCGTCCGAGTGAAGTTTTAGCTACTCGGACACTTCATATGCAGTACAACATCCCTCATAATAACGTTTCTTTGGGATTTGAGCTTCACATTTACATTTTATCAAAAGCGACTTCCAATCATTCATTCACACACCGACGGAGGAGTCAACCAAGCAGGGCACAGCCAGCTCATCAGGAGCAGTGAGGGTGAGGTTTTTTGCTCAGGGACACCTCGACACTCAGCTAGGAGGAGCCGGGGATCGCACTAGCAACCTTCCGCTGACCAGTCAACCCGCTCTACTTCCTGAGCTACTTTTGCCCCCCTCAAACTGAAACAGGGAGTTTAGTCACACTTTGACCTTCTACATTTTCCAAAATGTACTTACATCACTACACGTCATCATCGTGACCTTGTTTGTTCCTATCACATGATTGCATTTGCTGTGATGTTACTGTGCAATGCTTGGGTGAAGACACTGTATTCCCTGCTGTAAATGATTATCCTGAATCCGAGATCCCAATTCCTTGCTTCCCTATTGACACCTAGCAGGTGCTTGTTGTTATCATCTGGATTATATGCTTTACTCACAGGTGAATCAACCTGGATATGAAGCGTCCACTGGTCAAAATAATATTAGTTTCTAAAGAGATAAGACAAAGCACTCTCTCCTCTTTTCCCGTTCATATGCTTTTTTTTAATTTACCTGGATTTAGCGCAAATGAAGCGCAAAGACGAGAGCAAAAAATGTTGTTGTGCTATAGGGGAAACACTGCTGGAAGTTCTTGGTGTGGAATTTGTGGATGGTGTGTATTTTCCATCTGCAACGTTCACACCCTCATAGAGGCGGTAGACGATGTGTGTCCAAACCGACCTTTAACCTGTCGGACCAACCCGTTTATCTTTTTATCTAGAAATGTGTGTGTGTGGTTCCACAGTGCTGGGGCATCGGTGTTCTGCAGTCAGAAGATGCGCTGCCTGATTGGGGACTTCCGCGACCACAGAGAAAAGTTCTCGTGGATCAACTCGAAGTGGAAGACCCTCTCCACGGAGCAGAAGGCTCCCTTCTGTAAGGAGGCCGAAACCAGGTTCCACAGATACACCTTGGACCTTCAGGATTGGTTCAGAGTACGAGACTCTTCCCTTTCTCTCATATCCTCTCTCTCTCTCTCCTCTTTTACCCAATCAAATACTAAGTGCTTCATTCGCAGGGGTAGTGTACCTTTACATTGCAAAAGCATGTGTCAAATAAGAAAATTAAAAGTTGTCCTTTTGCTCTCCCCTTTCTTTGTCTGTCCAAATCTCCCTATTCGCCTACTCCCTTATCCTTCATTTAACTCTCTTTCTCTCTCTCTATTTGTTCCACCCTCTCTCGTGCTTTCTTCAAAGTGTCTTTGGATCCCCTCTTTTCTCTCATTCTAGCTTAACATACATATCCCCAGCAGGTACAGCCTCCTCTAGGCTATCCTCTAATAAAATTGTTCTTCTTTTTAGAATTTATCACCAGAGACCCAGGCCGAATATTTGAACCAAAAACCAAGAGTACGTATGTCTAACTATCTGCCAAGAATCAAGAACATTTAACATTTATTTATACTATTATAGGATACTTTGTATATCGTTCTAATAAAACGATGTATGTTTATTGGCAGAACATGGAATACGTTACCTTGGACCTGGAAAAGCCTGTAAAGAAGGAACGACACATGGCCTCCGTCAGTAAACATGACCAGCAACACCACTTCTACACCACTCCTGCACCATTCTACACCACTTCAACAATACTTCTAGAACACGGCTACACCACTTCTACACCATCTCATCCTACATCCATATCATCCTGGTTAACATTACATTCAAGCTTATAGCATTGCAGAGACAAATTGAATGATGAACACAGTAATATCCTATCGTATCAATATCATTATTTCAAATAGAAAAACAAGTAATAATACTCTTTCTGCTAAAGTCAGGTGTGTGTGTGTGTGTGTGTGTGTGTGTGTGTGTGTGTGTGTGTGTGTGTGTGTGAGAGTGTGTGTGTGTGTGTGTGTGTGTGTGTGTGTGTGTGTGTGTGTGTGTGTGTGTGTGTGTGTGAGAGTGATGTCTGATGTGATGTTTGTTCAACACATGTAGGACTCTGAGGATGAAGAATATCTGGACTGCCCCACAGACATCCCACCTGAGGTACAAATGGGAAGAGGTTTTATTTGTAAAGAAAAACTGCAATGTTTTGGGTTGGATTGTTTTACAATGGTACTCTGCTGCTGTTATTAATTTATTTATTCTAGGCCATTGAGGAAGAGGACCAGGAAGATGCAGAGGCGCTCTGGACACATGAGAAGTTTGCAAAGTCAGCATGCCTCCCAGTTGAGTTCAGCAACGGGTCAGGTTCAGACTCTGATTAAGACTGAGACTATTGAACCACAGCGACCAATGCTCAACGGCGCCGGGGCCAGGAGAACCAAAAGACATGTTCGCCCGCCCACTCCCACCTCCAAGTGGTATCATCTCACCTCCAGCACATCACATGTTGGCCTGCTCACTCTCACCTACCCGCGGTATCATCTCACCCCCACCACGTCACATGTTGGCCTGCTCACTCTCACCTACCCGCGGTATCATCTCACCTCTTCCACGTCACATGTTGTCCTGCTCACTCTCACCTACCCATATCCCAGCGGTATCATCTCACCTCCACCACTCTGGGGCCTTGCTCCAAATGTGCAGTTCAATTCAGTGAAGACTTTTTAGTTGGATTGTAAAGAAAAAATCCTACATCCAACCATAGAATTGATCAGGTGTACATACATACATAAATGGACCGTACGCCAGCCAATTTGCGATCCCCCTAAATGTCAAAGGATTGTATGAAATTAAAGATTGATTTACATTTTGTGTTTTCTGTTTCTTGTCTTGCTGGGAACAAATATGCATTCAAACAATTTAGGTGTGAGTTGATATGATTATATGAGGTGGTGTCGGGTTGGAGGACCCTGGTAGAGGTGGTGTAGGTTGGAGGATGCTGGTAGAGTTGGTGTAGGGTTGAGGATCCTTTGTAGAGGTGGTGTAGGGTGGAGGACCCTGGTAGAGATGGTTTCAGAGTGGAGGACCATAGTATAGTATAGGTGGTGTAGAGTGGTGCAGGGTGGAGGACCCTGGTAGATATGAGGTGGTTAAGAGTAAAGGACCCTGGTGGTTCAGCAGCAGTGCAGCATTATCCGGTGAGACTCGTTCAGCGATCGATTGCTCCTGCCTGGTCCGGTGTAAAGATGGATGCCGGCCGAATGAGGTAAATAAACACAATTAACAGACTACGATTATGTATTCCTTCACACTACATCACTCATAAATCGGTATTTGTGAAATAATATTTGTCTTTGTGACTGATGGTAGACTCGGTAATGTACCGCCGCAGTGCAGTAGTCGGTCTTGGGGAGACGCGGTGGTTAAACACTCGGGATGTGATCCGCTGCATTCACCCTAAGAGTGAATAGGCGTTTTCAAATCGACACATTGCTATTTTAGTCCATCCATCATCCTCCCAGCCGAGCTCTTTGTTGTGTTTAGCCGGGCTAAGCTACACCCTGGGTCTGGTCCCCCGGTGGGGGTCCGATCACTGGGTCTGGTTCCCCGGCGGGGCCGCTTCAATGACTTGTTCTCCTACTACTAGGTTATGACTGGTTCTCCTACTGCTAGGTTATGACTGGATCTCCTACTGCTAGGTTATGAATGGTTCTCCTACAGCTAGGTTATGACTTGTTCTCCTACTGCTAGGTTATAAGCGGCTGGGTCGGGAATCGACCCTCGTCCCTGGCTGTTGACCGAGCACTTGTAAGTACATCACGGACAGAAAACAGACGCCCGACACACTCGTTTATCTCTACTGTTTTGTCCGTACCGTGTGTCTGTCACAGCCACTCCTTGCCCAGGCCTTATTGTGTCTGTACCGTGTGTCTGTAGTCCCTCCTGGCCCAGGCCTTATTCTGTCTGTACTGTGTGTCCCGTCACAGCCAATCCTTGCCCAGGCCTTAATGTGTCTGTACCGTGTGTCTCCCGTCACAGCCCCTTCTGGCCCAGGCCTTATTGTGTCTGTACCGTGTGTCTAGCCCCTCCTGGCCCAGGCCTTATTGTGTCTGTACCGTGTGTCTCCCATCACAGGCCCTCCTGACCCAGGCCTTATTGTGTCTGTACATTGTGTCTCTCATCACAGCCTCTCTTGGCCCAGGCCTTATTGTGTCTGTACCATGTGTCCCTCATCACAGCCCCTCCTGGCCCATCCTGCTTTACTACAGCATGAACACAGCAGTGTCGGCACATCTTGTAATTCTGGCAAATGAAAATGGAAGAGGTTTCAATGTCCAGCCTGGACAACAGCAAGCTGGAGGTAAAGTGTGTGGTGGTAGATTGTGTGCAAGGTTACACGTACGTCTAGCACGTTTAATGTCTCATCAACACTATGGGCCAAGCTATACAACGCAATGGTGGCCCATAGCTTCTGAATGTTGTCACCGATGTGTGTTTTGTTGGGTGGCAGGGCCTAGCGCAAGACATCCTGTCTGATCTGGTGGAGGATGCGTGCCTGGGCCTCTGCTTTGAGGTCCACCGGGCCGTTAAACAGGGCTATTTCTTCCTGGATGACACAGACCAAGAAAGTATGAGGGACTTTGGTAAGCACAACAACAATGTGTTATATCTTCAAAACCGCGATGCACACTGGGTCGTGCTTCTAGTCATGCTGTACATCTCTGCTTGACTGGAACAACAAATCGGGCCTGGCATTCTGTTCCAGACAGGGCCAACACAATCCATCCCCAAACCACACCAACGATGCAAGTAGAATATTCCAACATTTGGGGCTTAGCCTGGGATCCTTACCTAAAGTTGAGGGTCCGGAGTCCTTACCTAAAGTAGAGGGTCAGGAGGAGCCTGGAGTCCTTACCTAAAGTAGAGGGTCAGGGAGAGCCTGGACTCCTTACCTAAAGTAGGGGGATTTGGGGCCTGGTCGATTTGGAGGATTTTTAAACAAATGTATCTGGTGTGCTTTTTAATAAATAGATTTAATATTTTTTTAGATTACCAATCATCGCTTGTTAATTAGCGATGTTGGGTCACTTCTGTTGTTTGAAGCGAGATCACAAACAAACAGAAACAGATCTCCCCTCCCTTCCGTGGTATATGCATCCAGTAAAAACAATGATGAACGCAGCACAAAACCCAACAACACCCACCCCTTGTCTGTGATTGGTTGGAATACTATTTGTTTTGGTTTTTGAGTGGTTGGTAGTACCATTTGTTTTTGTGTACGATCTCGAACATAGGCTCCGTACAGAGACACGTTTTTTTGATGGCCTGCTAATGGGGATGGCAGCTAGCGGATCGTGAGGAAAGATCAGATGAATGTCATCATTTAGTTTCGGCCTAGAATCGCTTATTCAACCTTTAAAAGGTAAACTTCGCTATTTAGGTTGTAAAGTCCTGTATCGTTGAGGGGTAGGACTTATGAATGGACAATGTTATCTTTTAATTACACATTAAAGACCGGTCTATTCATGTCATTGGTTCTAATCAAATGTAATCAAACTTATTGCGCTCCCTGGATTGTGGCAAGCTCAGAGAGCAGTGAAGCCTTTGAAGCAAAAATATAGAACCACTTTTCATTTGGCCTAGCTTTTTTGATGCACTATTTATTGGCTCAATACAACAACCTCTAATATATTTCATAGTGTAGTGGCTAGAGTGTTCGATCCCCAATGTCCACAGTGCAGTTATTACTTGTATCTTACTTCATGATACACTTTGGATGCGAGGCAATCACTAAATAGCAAATAGTGCTGAAAGTGCATTTGAAGTTGATGAGCTGAACTATACTTTAATTATCCCAAACAGGAAATAACGGTTGTTTGTGTTATAAATGTGCAGAAATCGTGGACCAGCCTGGAGTGGATGTGTTTGGACAGGTGTACAACCAATGGAAGAACAAGGAGTGCGTTTGTCCCAACTGCAATCGTAGCATCGCCGCCTCGCGCTTCGCCCCGCACCTGGAAAAGTGCCTGGGCATGGGCCGCAACAGCAGCCGCATCGCCAACCGCAGGTACGCCCCGGGTGGTCCCCCCGGCAGGAGGTCCCTGACCCTGATGCACAGCTATCCTCAGGCGGCCATCACACGGCGGGCCTGCCGCGGCCTCCTCTTTTGCGCTGCGCTTTGCGCTTTTATAGTATTTAAGACGCGCGGATATTCTCAACTTTCAGCGCAAGGCACAGAGTATCACCGCTCGTCAATGACACGGCCCAGGCAGCCAATGGTATTAAGCAAGAGGCGGGCTTTACTACTTCACCACTTCCTTACGGTTTTGTTGCCACAGCAACAGCCAAACCAACGGTCTGCCTATGACAAATGCAGTGCACTGCTCTGACCTCTATCAAAAGTCACTGGGATGCTCTGGATATAAGCCCCTGCTGAGGTGGTTCTGGGTTCAATACCCAATGTCCTCGACCCCCTGAACGCACCCTGGAGCTCAATGCCCGTAACCCATACCTGCTCAATAATTGTTATTAAATGTAAGGGTATCAGGTAAGCTAGACTAAGGATATTGCCTCAGCATCCCACTAAGGTAAGGTAGACACCTTGAGAAGGAGGGACACATCAGAGGGATACATATTAGTTACCAATAGGCCAGAGGTATAAGATGCTAACCTAAGCTAGTAGAAAAATATAATCGGTAATCCCTATATCTTCCTTAATGAAAAGCAAATGCTAAATGACTAAATGGGCAAAGTAGTAAAGAGTCCTCCTTCTTTGTAGGATAGTCACCGGGAACACCACCAATAACAAGTCCGAAAGCGACCAAGAGGACAACGACGACGTCAACGACAATGACTGGTCTTACGGGGCCGAAAAGAAAGGTGAAGTAGGACGTTTTCTGGACGATTTTATTAGAGAAATTACATCAAGTATTTACTGTTCCCCACGCCTTTTGTTCATGAGTTTTTTTATGAGATTGATGCTTGAATTAGTCAATACTGATGAAATATGAACTTCTAGGAGGAAAACAAATAAAACAAGTGGTTTGATTACAAAATAGTCATCATTGGAATCTAAAACCATGTTTTTGTTTGGGTCTTGCAGCAAAGAAAAGGAAATCGGATAAGGTAAGTTTGATATTGACGAAAAAGATGAACAGTAGCTTTTTTTTATGTCCATGGTGCTTAGCATGCATGATAACACATTCTATTGATTTTAATTTCTCTTTTTCCAATAGTATGATGGGTGATAAGGTTTTTGTCAAGCTTTCCATCTGCTCAAATGCATACCATGCAGTTTTTAATGGCATCTGAACATTTAAATTAGAAAAGTGGTTTGAGAAAGGGAAGACCCGTTGTTGTGCTGACTAAACCAACCAGGACCTTTTGAGGGGACATTCTTGCTTTAGAGGACTGTTGTTTTTTCTGTTGTATAATTTCTATTATATTAGTAATTTTGTTTTGTGGGGAAAGCAGTATAATTTACTCAACATTCATCTGGGTAAAAAGTTACCTCAAAATGTAAGATATTCTGTTGAACAGGTTTAAATGGCAAATTGAAAGATTTGGATGGACATATTATGGCGCGTTTCCACTTCAGGGTGCGGTACGGTTCAGTTCGCAAAGGTGCGGTACGGATTGCGTTTCCAACACCAAAAGTGGGCGTGACCCGGACTGAGCCGTACTCGTTTTGCCCTCGTCTTCAGTACTCCTCCGTTGGGGTACTGAGACGACTGAAAGGGTGCCGGAAAATTCGAGCTACACACCACCTCCGTTGATTGGTCGACAAGACGTCACTTCCGGGCGATGTGGGAATAAAAACAAACAAACAGTAGCCTCGAGGTATTATTCTTTACAATGAACATGTTGCGTAAAACGCTTGCTTGGGCGAACAAGGAGGTGGAGACGTTCCTCTGCATTCTTAGGGAGGAAGACGTGCAGAGGGAGCTTGATGGAGCAGTGAGGAACGAGGAGGTCTTCCAGCTGGTTTCCTTTTCCATTGTTTTTATTGAGCAGGCTACGCTGTGTCGCGCTGCTATGATGTCACGATGCTTACGTAGCTGCCGCGGCGATTGACAGGTTGAGAGTTTTTTTTTTTTTGTTTCGACATCCGGCCTACCATAAAGGGTTCGGCGGTGGAAACGTGACCTCGGAACTGAGCTGGGCTATACCGCCCCCTCCCTGCCGGACTGAGGCGAACCGAACCGTACCGCACCCTGCAGTGGAAACGCGGCATTATTCTCAAGCTTATTTTTTCCATGTCCCAAAATGTCAAATTTAACCTAACTTTTGTTTTTTGATATGTCTCAGAATCCAAACTCTCCAAGAAGATCTAAATCCTTCAAGCATAAAAGTGGTAGGTTTATGTTCATAAGAATGTACTTCTGCTGCCCTGCTACCCCTTCCTGTTGGTTCATAATTTATTGAATGCACACAGATGTTGAGGAATATGTATTGTGTGTTAAGAAGGGGTGCGGGTTGTGTGTCAAGAAGGGGTGTGGGTTGTGTGTCAAGAAGGGGTGTGGGTTGTGTGTCAAGAAGGGGTGTGGGTTGTGTGTCAAGAAGGGGTGTGGGTTGTGTGTTAAGAAGGGGTGTGGGTTGTGTGTTAAGAAGGGGTGTGGGTTGTGTGTTAAGAAGGGGTGGGGCTTGTGTGTTACGAAGGGGTGTGGCTTGTGTGTTAAGAAGGGGTGTGGCTTGTGTGTTAGGAAGGGGTGTGGGTTGTGTGTTCAGAAGGGGTGTGGGTTGTGTGTTAAAAAGAAGGGGTGTGGAATGTGTTAAAAAGAAGGAGTGTGGGTTGCGTGTTACGAAGGGGTGTGGGTTGTGTGTTACGAAGGGGTGTGGGTTGTGTGTTAAGAAGGGGTGTGGGTTGTGTGTTAAGGGGAGTGGGTTGTGTGTTAAGAAGGGGTGTGGGTGGTGTTAAGAAGGGGTGTGGGTTGTGTGTTAAGAAGGGGTGTGGGTTGTGTGTTAAGAAGGGGTGTGGGTTGTGTGTTAAGGGGAGTGGGTTGTGTGTTAAGAAGGGGTGTGGGTTGTGTGTTAACAGGCATGATGGGACCCCGGCGGCGCATGGACAATCAGGAGAGCCCCCGCATGCTCATGAAAGATGAAGCGTTTCCTTAGCAACCACCTCAAGAGCGCACTTTACCATCTCCGAGTGTTGTGTGACGTGTTCCTATACAGTATATACACACAAATCGACATGCAAAGAAAACACAAAGTGGGAGACAAGTGTTCTGTGATTCTCACACATTCACGATGAGGTAGCTGTGAGATTCACCAACAGCTATCGTATCTGATGAACTCGCTCTTTCAACAAAAAAAAAAGGTTATCATACCAGCGCTCATGTTTATTCAATTTCAATTTGTTTTGTAAATGATACGCCGGAGTCCAAAAATTATGAATATCTTTTTAGGACTCAACTAATGGAGCTGCTGATTGATGCCGGTCAGTCGAGTGAAGAGTAACTGATGCTAATATGGTCCGTTATGTGTGCACATACCTTTTTCTCAAAAAATCAGAAAACAAACCAAAAATATATATGCCTGAGTTGTA
Source organism: Gadus chalcogrammus (assembly GCF_026213295.1). NCBI lineage: Eukaryota > Metazoa > Chordata > Actinopteri > Gadiformes > Gadidae > Gadus > Gadus chalcogrammus. Next base: position 21,821,000 of record NC_079429.1, on the reverse strand, counting down.
CTATATGTCCTCGTGATTTTGGTTAACCTTTTATTTTGACAAGTTATTGCATCATCAGACAATCATGAATAATGGTTGGTCTATTTGGAACATACACTAGATCATGGACAGGATCCATCTAATTAACATTTAAATAGAAAACATGAAAGGGGACTCAACATGTTGTGATCAACATGGTTGGAAACCAACCATCCCAGCTGACTGTACAGGCAGACTGTGCTGTAAAGAGCGGGGGACTATGGGCTAATAACGTGGTGCGTTGTTGGTTTGGTATTCTTTTCTAGCATTAAACATGTCCCTGTGTAACCTGTGTTTACATTGTAAAGGTAACATGTATCCTCTGTGTGATGTGATAGTGTACATATTTCAATAGTTTCAATTGCTGCTATCATGGCTCAGTTTTTCATCTGTCTAGCATAATAAAATGAATTGTTACCTGTCTGAATGTGTGCTGTTTGTGTCGGAGAAAGGAAAAGGAATAGCCCTAGTTTAAATGCAAAGCTCTATCACTGAATTGTACAGTTAACTTTTAGTCATTTTTCGGGTTAGTCTGTTTCTCAGTGAGAGTCTACAGCAGCAAAAACATTTTTTGCTTTTATAACTAAAATATGGATTAACAGCAAAATAATAAGTGTGTTTAACATCCAATCATTAAAAAGCATATCCTTAAACTCCACGTTGTCAATGAAAAAGCATGGAAAATCATTGGAAAAGTGGTTATGGTTATCTTATGGTTACAATGGTTATCTTTGAAGCCGCTCGTCATCAAAATAAATGCTGGCCATGTACTTTTTCTGCCTCAACGGAGAATGCAAATAGCCTCTTATGGTGAGACTAGGAACCGAAACACAAGACACACATGGTTGATTAAAAAGGTGGAACAGGCAAGTTCTCAGTTTGGGCAGGCCACGTCACAGGCAGGGTTTGAGATTCTATAGACACAAGAGATCAAGGTTAGGAATGTCCTTGGGAATACAGTGAAACACTTGGACAGGAGCAAGTTTAACTTTGTTAGAGTAGACAAAGTTCTGGCGATGAGTGGATTGGAAACCAGGGCATACATACTGTTAGTTTAATGAGTTGTTAGGCTGTGTAGGCACAACAGGTTATTTAGTTATTATGCTCCTTATAACGCTAGCCGTGGGAGTTGCTGGACCGGCCCAATTGCAATCCAGCAGCGGTCGTGACAGCACGACATCAGTCAACCCGACTCAGTCAGTGTTAGGTACTTTCAAGGACCCTCGACACTCAGCTAGAGAAGCCGGGGATCGAACCAGCAACCTTCAGGTTACCAGCCGACCCGATCTACCTCCTGAGCTACTGCCGGACTGATAGGTGAGATGAATAACTGATCGAATATATAGAAACTGCTACTGTCTTTCCCTTAGATTCTTTTCCTAGGAACTCTGAAAATGGTCCATGAAAATGTGTTATTATTAATTTGTTTCATACTTCCTACCTTTTGGATCTGATATTATACAATAGAGGTTAAAGTGTAAATATTAAGCATTCTTTTTTTGGTATTTTCATATACATTCTCCATAAGTGTGGTTGGGATGAGTGAATGGAATAAAATAGGCCACATAGACGCAGCATTGGCTGCTGGGAAGCGAGAAATGCGGCCGCCATCTTGAAGTGGGGATGGGGAGCCTGGGAGCAGCATAAAGTCTGAGGGGAGATTGGAACAGAGGATTGATTTCTGCTTGGGGAACACAGTTTGGCATCGACAACCCCCATTCAGACTTGTTATCATTGGTTGTGTCTGTGTTTCAGAACATAAGATAAGGCTGCGCCACATTGCCAAACTCGCCTCTCTTGAACTTCAGAAAGGGAGAAAGAAGCTATGCAAAACAGTCCTCTTTCAGGGTTTTAATCCCACACAGATATTGATATTTTTTACATTCACATTGCCTTGCATACACTACATTGGTCCGTCTGCATTTACCCTTACTGCTTTTTTTATTGTATTTTGAATTTCCCTCCTAATTCATTATAATCAGGCCTAATGCGCTAGATTTATTTTCCATGATAATTCTTTTGTATTGTATTCTCTTATTTTTGAAACACTGTATATGGTAAGTCTGCATTACCCTGGCTGCTTTTTATTGTATTTTGAATTTCACTCGTTCTGCTCTGATCATTTTCCTGTATAAATTCCCACCTGCAAACTCCAGTCCATTCCATCCATCCATATATAAACATTCCATCAGCAGATTTGTATCATGACGCATTGTCATTTTAGGCAAAGCATTATGGAAGCATATATGTAGCAAAATTCAAATGGCAATGCAATTAGCAATTTCATAATGTAATTTGTAAATACGTCATTCAAAGTGTATTTTAATATGCAAAGTGACAATGCAATCCTCAATTAAATTTGCAAAAGTTATAACAATAAAATACAATAACATTTTGTCAAATTCTTTGAGTTCCTTTATTCAAATTGAAAAGCTATAGCGTCCCCGTGATTGCAATCCACTTCGCCACGCTCCGTGTGTTGCGATATTCAAATGACATTTCAATCCGAAAAACGAACGCTTTGCAAAAGATTAGGCAAAACGCAATCTAAAACGTTTTCCAAAACGGAATCCAAAACGTTTTCCAAAAAGTCAATATGCAAAGAGGCAAACGTATCAGCCAATCAGCGTCTGGGCGGGAACTACGTCACTTTCTATTGCCTCCAAGGGTATCTCCACGGTGGGTCTCCCGACCCTATGTTTCGCACCCAGTATGGCAAGCCGAATTGTCATTTATTAACTCAGTTTGACTATCCGGAATTTATATTGCAGATATCTGCAATTCAGTTTCGCCTAGTCAAAACTAACATTTCGGATATCCGCAACTACATTCCTCCTATCCGCAATTGTCATTTCAGATATCCACAAAGACATTCCTCCTAGGCGAAATGACGTAATTTTCGCCATTCATGTCTATGGGGTTTCTCATTGCGGATATCTACAATTCAGTTGCGGATATCCACTTTGTGAATTACGGATATCTAACTGAATTGTAAATATCTGTAATTCCAGTTTGAGATATCTACAATTTAATTCTGACTAGTCATAATTCCAGTTCAAGATATCTTTAATTCACCTCAATTCAAGATATCTACATGTCCCTTTTCAGATATCTTAAATTAAGTTTTGACTAGGCGAAATGAAGTTGTAGATATCTCTAACTGGAGTTACGACTAGTCAAAATGACGTTTGTAGATATCTCTAACTGGAGTTACGACTAGGCGAAATGACGTTGTAGATATCTAATATCAAGTATAGATATCTTGAAAGGAATTTTGATTAGAGATATCTACAATTGTAGATATCTTTAACTTTCATTCTGCCTAGGCGAAACTGAATTAAAGATATCTTGAATTCGAGTTTTGACTAGGCGAAATGACGTTTCAGATATCTGTAATGACGTTTCGGATAATGACGTTTCAGATATCTGTAATGACAAATTATAGGACCGTTTACTTTAAGCGGGAGCGGAGCATCTCCTCGTTCAATCATCATTCCCACTGATTACATCGCTCCATATAGCACCATGTCAGAGCAGCCGGAGGTCGAGGGAGTCGGGGTTTTTAACCGTTTTTAACGCTGCGGCCCGTGCCAGGCAGGAGCTGGCAGCGAGCAATGAGGATTCCCGATTACTCTCTTCAACAAGAAGACTATTTCGCCGTCGCAAGGGGAAATGGCGTATTTCTGGATATCTAAAGCGTAATGCCCAACACTCAAATTACGTTTGAGATATCTTTAAACTTTCATTCGGCCTAGGCGAAACTGAATTACAGATATCTGCAATTGTCATTTAAGATGTGTGACGAGTTGAATGTCGTTTTCCGTGAAGGTCATTGCAGATATCTGTAATTCAGTTTCGCCTAGTCAAAACTGAATTACAGATATCTCTAACTATCGTTTCGACTAGTCAAAACTACGTCACAGATATCTCTAACTGTCGTTTCGACTAGTCACAACTACGTAACAGATATCTTGAATGAAGTTGTTGATATCTACAATGTAAATTCCGGATAGTCAAACTTAGTTAATAAATGTAAATTCGGCTTGCCACACACCCAGTGCCTGTAGCACTTGGGAAATCTTTGTGTTTACCACACTGGCGTCAAAACGTACCAGTGAGGATAAGTCGTCTATCCTATCTCCCAGAACACGCACTCTATCTACTGCATCTGTGTCTTCAACACGATTGTTCTCCACATCATCGGCGAAACTTCGGAGCGTATCAATAATCTCCATTGGTGACCATGGACCTGACACATACGAACTAGAAGTGAACGTGAACAAGGAAATTACGAGCAAGTGACGTAGTTCCCGCCCAGACGCTGATTGGCTGATACGTTTGCCACTTTGCATATTGACTTTTTGGAAAACGTTTTGGATTCCGTTTTGGAAAACGTTTTGGATTCCGTTTTGCCTAATCTTTTGCAAAGCGTTTGTTTTGCGGATTGAAATGTCATTTCGCAACACACGGAGCGTGGCGAAGTGGATTGCTATGGCGACACATTAGTGCCATAATTCACTGATGTGATAAAAGATGCATTCGGGCGTATTATATAATTCCACACGTGTAGATATTAACTGCGAGCGCGCAAATGATCTCTGCGCGCGCAAAACAGCCTCTCGCGCGCGCAAATTACCTCAGCGCGCGCAAAACAGCCTCTCGCGTGCGCAAATTACCTCAGCGCGCGCAAAACCTCTCGCGAAAGATGTTTTTACGCTCTCGCTCGAATTTAATTTTGGCACTATGGGGGAGGGAACCAAGGCAGGGCGGGCTTTCCTATGATTGGCCGTTTCTGATGCGCGATATTGATTGACAGCCCTCCTCACATTCAATTCTGAATTGTACAGTAAATGGCTGAAACGATAGTTACTTATTGTAACTCTAGATTCTATGAGTATGTGTGAAAGGGGTTATGTGGTAGGATCTTTAAGAATGCTTAACTGGGATATTTATATATTCATGGCTCAAATATTAAGGATCATGCTTTTGACGTGTAACTAACACTGCGTTCACACCAAAAGATGCATTTGCTGCCCGAACGCGTTGACGCCTGAGTTTTGCGGCGCGTCAAATCAAGTTTTGCGGCACGTCAAAGGTTTTGCGGCGCGTCAAAAGTTGAAATATTTCAACTCGAGCAGCATTTGACGCGCCGCAAAATACGTGAACGCGCCCTGCGCCCGTGCCCGGCAGCGGGCACGGGCATGCCGCGCCGCAAATCAGATTTTGACGCGCCGCAAATCAAGTTTTGCTGCCCGTTTTCTCGGCAGCAAATGCTGCGGCAGCAAAGCAGCAACGCGTCTCTACATTCACTTTGAATGGGATCACGACGCGCGTCAACTTTTTGCATCTTTTGGTGTGAACGCAGAGTAACGCATTTACGCGGTCAGCGATCCGCTGCCAGGCTTTGGTTCTCCGGGTCGTTCCCTTTTCTTGTGATAATGTCCTTCTCCTCGTCATAGCTCAAGTTTGTTTTAAGTTTGGCGTGGACGCACACAACCCTGTGTTAACCAACCCCGAGTTGATTGAACTAATGCATAACCGCTGCTGTGGAACCGAAAACTCTGGGTTGGTCGGCACAGGGTCAATCAACCTAGAGTTCAGCGTTAACTCAGTGTTTGTTAAACCTCCGTTTGTGGAACACCCCTCAGAGCCCTGTACCACGAAGCTCGCTTAGAGGGTTAGCGAGGTATGTTGAGCTCCAAGCCTGGGTTAGTTGTACCACGAAAGTCGATCTCTTTTAGCGTCGCTGTATCACCATGGTGACTTATGCTCGCAACCAAACCTGTGCCCTATACCACGAAGCTCGCTGAACATACCCAGGCTTTCTTGGGAAAACCTGGCTCGACAGAGCCGCAACTCGCAATCAGAGTTAAATGGTACCACGAAGCTCACTTTAGATTCAATTAGTTGAACCAGGTTTTCCGCTTTAGGTTCAGTGCGCGTTCACGTGAAAGGGGCGTTTTTTGCGTCATTTTTCTCACCTTTACGATAGATCAAGCAGTCTATATGCGTATAAGTGAAAATATTCTGCATATTGTCTGTAAAATAACTATGCCAAATGCAGAATTGTTCGCCATTAATCCAAATAGAATGATGATGATTTAAAAATGCATAAGCAACGTCCATCCTGCCTTATTCTATAATTTAGGGAATTCACTTTAAATACACCCTATGTAAGAAATGTATCGCATGTTTTCAACCGCCGAGAGGTAGCGGCTGTAGCGTAGTGGATTAGTAAGACCCGAACGCCAGCGACCGGGGTTCAAATTCGCCATCATGCATTTTACCCCCATAGATGTGGTGCCAGCACGGCCTTTAAAATATGGGTTCAAGTTCGAAATAAGCACAAATATAATTCCATAAGCTTTAGTGAATAAGCATTCCATATGCATGATAATTGGGACTTTTTAAGCTTCACATAAATTCGCGTCACTTGGGAGTCGAACCCCCCGCGCAGATATTCAAGACTGACGCGCTACCTCCACTCTAGCACTCTGTCACGGAGACACAATGCGCAACAGTAAGCATTGTCTACATAAGGTCCAAAAGGACGATCAAATAACGAACACCCTCTTATGAGAATCTGTATCTCTCATGAAGAACCCCAATTTCGTTGTTTGCACAATGACAATAAAGTCTGAAATCTGAATATCGTCAGACAATGCCAGGGGATCGGTTCTGTCCCGTAAAACCCTCTGTCTCCGGAGAGACGCCTGTACGAGAAGTGCGCAGAGGTCCACGGGAACACCCAAAATGGTGACGCCATTGTCAGAGGAGGGGCTAGGAAGCTGCGCACGCCGATTTAAGTAGCCGATCTCCGGCTAGACTAAGCCGAAAAACTGCTCCCGACCAGGTTTGGTTGCGAGCATAAGTCACCATGGTGATACAGCGACGCTAAAAGAGATCGACTTTCGTGGTACAACTAACCCAGGCTTGGAGCTCAACATACCTCGCTAACCCTCTAAGCGAGCTTCGTGGTACAGGGCCCTGGTCGGGAGCAGTTTTTCGGCTTAGTCTAGCCGGAGATCGGTTACTTAAATCGGCGTGCGCAGCTTCCTAGCCCCTCCTCTGACAATGGCGTCACCATTTGTGGGTGTTCCCGTGGACCCCGGCGCACTTCTCGTACAGGCGTCTCTCCGGAGACAAGGGTTTTACGGGACAGAACCGATCCCTTGGCATTGTCTGACGATATTCAGATTTCAGACTTTATTGTCATTGTGCAAACAACGAAATTGGGGTTCTACATGAGAGATACAGATTCTCATCAGAGGGTGTTCGTTATTTGATCGTCCTTTTGGACCTTATGTAGACAATGATTACTGTTGCGCATTGTGTCTCAGTGACAGATGCTAGAGTGGAGGTAGCGCGTCAGTCTTGAATTTCTGCGCGGGGGGTTCGACTCCCAAGTGACGCGAATTTATGTGAAGCTTAAAAAGTCCTAATTCTCATGCATATGGAATACTTATTCACTAAAGCTTATGGAATTATATTTTTGTGCTTATTTCGAACTTGAACCCATATTTTCAAGGCCGTGCTGGCACCACATCTATGGGGGTAAAATGCATGATGATAGACCGTCGAATTTGAACCCCGGTCGCTGGCGTTCGGGTCTTATACTAATCCACTACGCTACAGCCGCTACCTCACAGCGGTCGAAAACATGCTATACATTTCTTAGGGTTTAAAGTGAATTCCCTAAATTATAGAATAAGGCAGGATGGACGTTGCTTATGCATTTTTAAATCATCATCATTCTATTTGGATTAATGGCGAACAATTCTGCATTTGGCATAGTTATTTTACAGACAATATGCAGAATCTTTTCACTTATACCAGAGAATGTCTGATATGAGGAGAGCTGGCACTCGCGGGTTAGTTCCGGTTTTCTGGACTGGTTGCAGGAATAATCTTTGACCACGCGGGGCGCTCGTAGGCGAGTCCAGAATGAATGGGGGCCAACGGGGTTTTATCCTCAGAATCCACTTTTCTCACGATGTAATTTTTTGTCAAGTAATTTTAAAGTTGCTATCAAAGGGTGGGGCTAAGATAATAAACTCAGCTGAATATTGCATTTTTTAAGGTCACGTATCTGTTCTAAAAAGGCGTTAAAAACATGCGATGACGTCACACACTGTAATACTGTCAGAGGTACTGCTTTACGGCAGTTTCTAAAGCACTTCCCTTGTCCCGCAACGATAACACCAGCTGTTGGAGGTAAGGCTTTTGTTTTGCGCTAGTTAGAGTTTTAGTGAGCTGATGTAAAAAAAAGAAATGCGCGAATGTTTTACATATGTATGTTACTTACAGAGTGTGTTTTTTCTAATCCTCACTAGTGCCGATGATAAAGCTTTTTTTTTTAGTAACGACTATGAGCCATTTCTTTCTCCTAAAATAGAAACCTGGATTAGAATCATAATTTTAAGACTGCATCAATTTAGTTTACATCAGTTAACAATCTGCTAGAGAGCAGTGTTCTGTTGTTCTCCTCATGCCTCTTCCTTTCTTGATCTCTACAGTCGGACCTTGATGCTGTGACAACGGACAAGTCTTCTTCCTCTGTCCTTTTCCCCTGCTTCTGTATGGAAGCATATATGTAGCAAAATTCAAATGGCAATGCAATTTGCAATTCAATAAGTAATTACGTTATGCAATTGACAATGCATTATGCAATTTCATAATGTAATTTGTAAATACGCTATTCAAAGTGTATTTTAAAATGCAAAGTGACAATGCAATCCTCAATTAAATTTGCAAAAGTTATAACTATAAAAATACAATAACATTTTGTCAAATTCTTTGAGTTCCTTTATTCAAATTGAAAAACTATAGCGTCCCCGTGATTGCAATCCACTTCGCCACGCTCCGTGTGTTGCGATATTCAAATGACATTTCAATCCGCAAAACGGAATCCAAAACGGAATCCAAAGAGGAAATCCAAAGAGGAATCCAAAAAGTCAATATGCAAAGTGGCAAACGTATCAGCCACCAGCGGGAACTACGTCACTTTCTATTGTGTCAGACTGTTTTATGTGTGGGGGAGGGAGTTCCAGAGCCTGGGTGCTGAACAGCTGAATGACCGGGCACCCATTCGTAATGAGTCGTGATGTGGGGATACATAGTAGTCCAGCAGAGGTTGAGCGGAGGGAGCGGGAGGGAGTGTATTCTTGGAGGAGGTCCCAGAGGTAACTGGGGGCTAGGTTGTGGAGAGCTTTGTAGGTGAGGAGTGGGTGGAGACGGTGGGTCTCCCGACCCTATGTTTCGCACCCAGTGCCTGTAGCACTTTGGAAATCTTTGTGTTTACCACACTGGCGTCAAAACGTACCCGTGAGGATAAGTCGTCTATCCTATATCCCAGAACACGCACTCTATCTACTGCATCTGTGTCTTCAACACGATTGTTCTCCACATCATCGGCCAATCTTCGGAGCGAATCAATAATCACCATTGGTGACCATGGACCTGACACATACGAACTAGAAGTGAACAAGGAAATTACGAGCAAGTGACGTAGTTCCCGCCCAGACGCTGATTGGCTGATACGTTTGCCACTTTGCATATTGACTTTTTGGATTCCTCTTTGGATTCCTCTTTGGATTCCCTCTTTGGATTCCGTTTTGGATTCCGTTTTGCGGATTGAAATGTCATTTGAATATCGCAACACACGGAGCGTGGCGAAGTGGATTGCAATCACGGGGACGCTATAGCTTTTCAATTTGTATAAAGGAACTCAAAGAATTTGACAAAATGTTATTCTATTTGTATTGTTAGAACTTTTGCAAATTTAATTGAGGATTGCATTGTCACTTTGCATTTTAAAATACACTTTGAATAACGTATTTACAAATTACATTATAAAATTGCATAATGCATTGTCAAATGCATAATGGAATTCCAAATTGCATTGCCATTTGTATTTTGCTACATATATGCTTCCATACTTCTGTTCAGTATGTTCAGTGTTGTTAAATCATTTCTTTTTTTTTTATTAGTTACTGTTCTTATTGTGTTCTTGTTAGTGTGATGTTTGAATAAACTTGCCTGTTGCAATGTTGGTATAATGTTTGTATAATTACTGTTATACAACTGTTACTGTTTCAATGTGACCCAGACCATATTTCTCATTTAACAAACATGTGTAGCTTATAATGTGTTGCATGGCAGAGCAATTACGGTATATTCAATGGCTTAAAACAAAGCCATCTGTAAAGATCAGTGAATGCATAGAAATCAATGACAAGTGGTGTAGATGGTTTTCCCTCTGTGTAAGGTCATTAGCCCAAGTCCTACAAAAAAATAACGACTGTAATAGCAGATGTTGAAGTTGTTAAATCGTTAACTAACCATTTGTATGGAACAATCGGTTAAGGTAAGTTAAGTGCTTGAGTCTCGACACTTTAGAGAATGTCTAGCGCGCAACTTGAATAAGCCATGTGCGATATTACCCGGGCTCCAGCGCAACTTTCCTTACCAGGTGAAGCCTCAGGTAGCCTAGGAGTAGGACCATTCATACAGGAGCAAGCAAGAACGTTACCTTTTTCTGTCCTTGATAAACGAAAAGACGGACCCGTTTCCACTGTAAGTGCAGTTTATCATTGCACATTTACGAGGCATTTCTTTTTTAAACTATCTTTATTTTCGAAAAATAGACAATGACAGATTAAATGATATTGAGCGGGATATTGACTGTATTATTTAAGGTGGTCATACCGTACCTATACCATGTATATAACACATTGAACATTGAACACAAGAAATGGAAGAAATTCCATTTATGCGCATGTACTTTCACCATACATACTATCTAAAAAATAAAAGGACCTGCAGGAAAATATAAATACAGTACTCAAAAATTGAGTTAACACGTTTCTGATTGCTCTTCAGCTTCAGATGCCGTAAGAGGGGTCTCTGGTCGTAATCAGTCGCAAGTCCGTCCCTGACCAATTAGCATTCATTAGCAGAATGCTAGCGTGTATGGCCAACAACGGCCCAAACTGTACGAAATCGAAAGGACATAAGTAGTCACTCATTTGACTTTTGAACCATAATCTATTTTGAACTTGCGGAATCTACAATAAAATTTGCGATATTTCAACGACAAGCAGGTGAAAGAGGCATAATTAGCCGTTTAGCCCCATAGACTCCCATTCAATCTGGACTCGCCCGCGATCACCCCCAGTGGATGTCTCATGGAACTACAACCAAAATCGGTACAATGGGGCGTATAGGGAGTGCCCAGGCTCTTTGTAGACGGGCTCTGCTTATAGACTGCTTGATCTATCGTAAAGGTGAGAAAAATGACGCTTTCACGTGAACGCGCACTGAACCTAAAGCGGAAAACCTGGTTCTACTAATTGAATCTAAAGTGAGCTTCGTGGTACCATTTAACTCTGATTGCGAGTTGCGGCTCTGTCGAGCCAGGTTTTCCCAAGAAAGCCTGGGTATGTTCAGCGAGCTTCGTGGTATAGGGCACAGGTCGGAGCAGGTTTTGCGCAGGTTAAGTTTGGAACATAACACGGTTTTGGGTATTTAAACCCGCGTTCACCGCAGATATCATTTGTTCACAATGGCATGCCATTTTGATGAGAGGCCGGTTGATATCGGAGCGCAAACTATTCGTGCAATCCACCGGGAGCGATAAATAAGACAACGGCTCCACATCTTGGCATATCCGGATGACTTTTTGCTAGAGAGATATAGATTCTCGCGCAAATCTAATAGCCTTCTCCAGCCTTACATAGCCAACACTACCAATCGAGGATCTGTGAAGTTGATGAATTGTCACTTTTAGGTTTTCTACCAAGTTACCAAAAAAAAACATTTGGAACATTTGCGCTGTGGCACGGACACGGTTTGCATGTGTTACTTCGAAGTCAAACTAAATCTAAAATACAAGAAAAACAGAAAAAACTATTCAATCAGTGGGGTATCCTCACATGGCCCCTGACTCTCTGAGGAGGTAACTCCAGGTACTCCCTCCATGCCAGGGCGGCGGGCGCTCTGAATTTATGTCTATTGCCAGCTCCTCCTCCGGGGTCAAGACAATCTGAGGGCCAGATCCAGTCTGCCGACTGTCGGCCTTTTTACGATTGGCTTATTGGAATACCCCACTGAACACTCTAATTTTGGAAAAATGAAATGTTTACGAAAAGACACGTAAACATTTTGAATAAAATGGGGCCGTGCCTCCGTGAAATGCCGCAAGAAAGCTGAGGGATTTCCCCACTTGCAACTCGGAAGGCTGGTGTCCGAGGCATCTGGATCACACCAGTAGTCTCAGATCGGGGGCGGGATTCGGGCGCTCAACGCACTACGGAACAAAGTTAGTTTCGTAACACAGGCAAAGTGCTATGACTAAAAGTAACATTATGTTAAGTTAACACAAAGAAAGAAGACGGCGGCGGATACATTGCCCATTGCTTAATGTCAACAACAAAACAAACTGTCAGTCTCGTGGAAGCTAACCCCGGAACTAACACGGTGCTAACAGGCTACAGCAGCTAGCTCAGGGTGACAGCGTGGGGACTGTCCCAAACACGAACATTGACTAGATTCGAGTTTCTGGATCGGCGAGGAGCAGAAGTGTGAGAGGTCTGAACCACCTGTCGCCTTGAGATGTCTTCGAGGGGAGGCTTCTCCAGCCCTCCGCTGAACGCGGCTATGAACCCTATGATCGCTGGCCACACACCTGGGATGAGGATGGCCGGGATGCCGCATAACCTGTCGGGGTACCACCGGTCCATGGTCGGTGTCCCTCAGTATCATCAGGTAAGAACATGGTTTAATATCAGTAAAGAGAAGAGGCTGAAAGAGAAGCGGAAGAGGAGAAGGCTCGGGTCTCAATGGTGTTTGTTGAGTTGACCTGAGCGTGTGTTACACAACACTGTTCAAACTGATCTAGTGTTACAGTATTGATCTAATGCTGTTCAAACTAAACTAGTGTTACAGTGTTGGTCTAATACTGTTCAAACTGAACTAGTGTTACAGTGTTGGTCTAATACTGTTCAAACTGAACTAGTGTTACAGTGTTGGTGTTGGTCTAATACTTTTCAAACTGAACTAGTGTTACAGTGTAGGTCTCAGTAGTTCAATGGCATATGTAATTTTTTTGTGGAATTCTGGAAGTTGAATTCACAAGTAATCACTGGTTTAAAAGTGTGTGTGTGTGTGTGTGTGTGTGTGTGTGTGTGTGTGTGTGTGTGTGTGTGTGTGTGTGTGTGTACCATGTGTCACAAACACCGATACAGCAATTTGCAGTTACTAACTTCTCCATTTGTTCTACCTTCTCCAATTGCCATCTGAAGTTTTTGTCGAGGGAGTTAAATGTACCGGTGTCACTGTTTTTATGTCTCGTCAGATCAGGTAAAGGTTAATCATTAATCAAATGTGAATATATTGAAAAGGAAGAAAGCTTATATTTGTAACTGTGTGTTCAGTCCTCCCCTAATCCGATGTAAACTACCTTTCCACTACTCCAGCGGCCAGGAATGCAGCCCCACAGAGGAGGGGCCCCATTAGGGAGTATGGGGTCAATGGGGGGCCAGATGCCGGGGCCCTCCTATGGTGGAGGGAACATGGCCATGCGTCCATCCATGGGACCGGCAACAATGGATCCCTCCAGAAAACGGTTCCTTCACCAGCAGCAGCAGCAGCAGCAGCAGCAGCAGCAGCAGCAGCAGCCTCAGGGGGCCATGGTGGGGGCCCTTAGACGAGGGTGAGTTGCAGGGGCTATGGCCACATCGATTTTTGTAACCTGTGTGCTGTTGTTGTTGACGCGTATGGCCAATGGTGTTTACTGTATAACATGGGTATTAGGGTTATGGGGTCGTTCTCGAATGAGTGCTGAGCCGGATGCCTTATTGCCTTACCTTTTCCCTAACTGTTCATTATTCAAAGGATTTAGTTCTAGTTTCACAAAGACTACAGTTTTTCTGGGTTTCATGCAAAGTCTTGGATCATTATCTGTTAAGAATCCCTCAGGCCAGTCTCAACTTTCACAAACTAACTCAGCCTGGAGTTACCCAGCAGTCAATTAAATCTGCAAACGCACCTGCAAACGCACTATTTAGAAACCAGGTTCCATGGGTAAAAAGAGAAAAACTTAACTTTGACTTCATCGTCCCAACCACCAGGTTGGCAACGTTAGACTTGTTTTTGTTTTATTTGTTTTGTTTTTATAGCATGCTCCGAGTTGAAACCTGTCTTGGTAATTAGAATTACTTTATGTAAAAAATATTTTCTGCTCAATCTACAAGGTTAACAACTGCTGTTCTTCGGTTCGGTTCTTGTTTCTTCGTCTTCAACTATATGTTTGTATACAGCTCGCAGGTTGGATGCGCAGGCTCCGCCTCCTCTTCTTTTTTGGTGGAGTTCTGTAGCAGAAACAGCGTCACATATATGCTTGCAAAGTAAAGAAGCAGGATACTTTGTTTTTGTCCACCATGCCAACTAGTTTGCGTACGTTCCTCTACGCTCCCGAAGCAGGAAGCCTTCTTTTGGTGACTTTGAAATGCCTGTATACTGTTTAGGCTGCGATTGGTTTTGATGTTCCCGTCTAAGAGGGTAAAGCTTCACGGACTCCTCTTGCATACCACCTGGTAATGTGGCCGTGTGAAGCTCCATTAGCAGAGGTTGATCCAGAGGATTTTTTTTTTTTCAGACAGAGGGTAAGGCTTTAGGATACGTAACGCCACGGTGTGATCAATAAAGACGCTAGGCTACTAAATATGCATTGCAAAGTTGCAGTGAGTTGTAACCATGATGATGACACTTCTCCGTAATGATCAAATCATTGCAGAGACGCATCTAGCTGTAGAAACGCTGTAGTACATTATGTACTACAGTGTTTCTACAGGGGTGCCCAACCAGTCGATGGCGGTCTACCAGTAGACCGCCGACAGATCCCAAGTCGACCGCGAGGGGTGAAGAAGAAGAAAAAAAAAAAAATTATTATTATTATTTTTTTAATAAAATAAAATTAGCGCGGGACATATACGCTCGGTAGCGCATGCGCTGTCAACAGCAGTTGAAAGCCGTCAACAGTAGTTACGTACTCCTAAACGTTGGCATGGCTGAGGGGAAACGAGCTAAGACCTACCATTTTCACCCTGAGTGGGAGGAAGATTATTGAATATTGTTGAGAAGGTGCCGTGCGCAGACGGAATGAACCCCCCCCCCCCCCCCCCCTTGAAGGTAGGTTTGCAATGTTGACACTAGGCTGGTAGATCTCGGGAGGTTGGCTACTTGAAAAGTAGATCTTGGGTCAAAAAAGGTTGGGCACCCCTGAGCTAGATGATCAACCTCTGCTAATGGAGCTTCACACGGCCACATTACCAGGTGGTATGCAAGAAGAGTCCGGGAAGCTTTACCCTCTTAGACCGGAACATCAAAACCAACCGCAGCCTAAACAGTATACAAGCATTTCAAAGTCACCAAAAGAAGGCTTCCTGCTTTGGGAGCGTAGAGGAACGTACGCAAACTAGTTGGCATGGTGGACAAAACCATAGTATCTACTCCTGCTTCTTTACTTTGATATTTTAGTATCTGGGATAAAATGGCACAGATTACCATGTTGAAGATCATAGAATATGTCTTTCCAAGTTTAAAAGAAAACTACAATGATATTGGGTTCCTGTTTGCAAATGAGGCAGGTCATAAATCCACATTAAGTTGGACTGTTTTTGACATTTACGGCCCAGGGAAGAGAAGACGTTCAGCAAGACAAACTATGGCTCTGCCAAAGGACCAGCACACATCCCAGTGAACAGAAGAGTCCTTCAGAACAAAAGGGTCCCATGATCACTTCTTCAATGGGAACTGGAGTGTGCTTCTGCACTATAAATCTGTCATGCCTCCAGGCCAAGAAGTGTTTGATCATCTCTATCCACAATGAGGTCTTTTGTGTGCCACGGGTTGGTTCGCTATAACGAGGGCGCTTTATGGAACCACTGTGGCCATTTTGTATGAAGCCCCTGGCTTCTCATCTTCACTAAGCTATGATGATGAGGCTGAGTGAGCCTGGGTTCCACTTGCAGCTAATGAAAGACGGTAGAGGGATATGTTGGAGATTTTCCTCATTGCTTTTCTTTTAAAGGTTATCTAAGGTCTTACTTGGAGTAAATGTATAATAAGTGAATACATGTGTGTATGCCTTTGGTAAAACCTGTGGAGGGACTGAATCTTGGGTACTATTTAGTATGAGTTATGAGTGGGGATTCCAGATGTTTCCACAGTATGAATCCTTGATGTTCTCAAGGTTTTTCCTAATGATCTCTCTTCTTCGTATTCTAGGGCAAAAAGACGCAAGATGGCTGATAAGGTCCTCCCACAAAGGGTAGGCCTACGGCATCTTCTGAACATTGAATGGGGAATTGTTTGGGTTCATTATGATAATGATTCATTAGGTTGCCAAACACAAAGTGCGACGGCAACCTATTGTAATTGTTAGTTTTATTATTATTATTATTCCGCTATGTTTGACTTACACAGCCAAAACCGCTACACAGCCAAAACCGCTCGCACGCTTTTTATGAAACTTGCTACAGCTGTTGAGGCTGACTCAAGATTAACAAGTGTAGTTTTAAAAAAGCACCCCCTGCCGGCGACTTTCATTGGTTACTGTTGCAATTTTGTCCCGCCCACGGACGCTCTGCCTCATAAGGATACAAATCACTTTTGCCACACATGTTCCACCTAGACGTGTTGCAAAGCAACCTGCAAAAAAAAACACAGCTGATACTTGCAGGCGCAGATTCGAGCAGTTGTAACGATGGACTTGTGCTTGCTCATTCAAATGCTGAATCAACATAGCATTCTATATCATTTTATTTGTGAGGAAATTCTTCACAAGTAATGTGCAACTTCTGATGCATTATAGTTCACATTTGGGTTTACGAATTCACACATTTTTGGCATGTTCTCAGATTATGAAACACGGGTGTGTAAATGTGTTTTGCACCAACTGCGCTACAATGATTATAGCAGAAGTGTCAATTGCATGACTCTTTGAAGTTGTGATGCACCGGACAGGATTTGTGCACCTGTAACGCAGACTAGTGAACTCGTATACCTCATTTTGTGTTACAATGGTAGAAAAAAGATTTACGACTTCAACTGTTCTGTACACATTTGTGACTTTAGTGTACGCATACAAAATCTGCAGTTACAGGTGAATTGTTTTCTGAAACTGCAAATTAGCACCAGGGAATTGTTTTGCCAGAACAGGCCTCGACCTTTCGCTGAATCGCCCCTAGGGGCGCAAGATCCTTCCCTAATTTAGCGACGTGTGCCTGTGGAGGGAAAAGAACGCTCTGCTCCAGTTGCAAACTAGTACCCGACATACTGTGTAAAAAGTCAATAGGTCAAGGTTAACCAGGTTAAAGTCCATCAAAATAGAACTATAGGGCGCGCTAAAGTAATCAATTGAAAACTTTAAAGAATCATAACTCCTCAGCCTTTTGACGTACGGTCATGAATTTCTGTTCGCCCATCAACAGATCCAAGCTGATGCTATTCCAGCGTTGTCAACCGTATGCAAACAAAAAAGGTCTTAATCGCTGCGTCACTATCTTAATGGGCTGACAAATCATGGTCTGCGTGCGTCAGGGTCTTAATGGTCTTATTGGTTGGCTTTAGGCTTGGCACCCGTAAATGTTGCTTGCAGCTTTAATGTTAATAATTATATTATTAAGATAACACAGGGTCGATTATGTTTTTATTCAATTAATGTCTTTCTTCATGCAAAAGTTGAACCCAAGATCCCTGAAAAGAACAGTGTTTGTTTTTTCTTTCTGCTCAGATCAGAGACCTGGTTCCTGAGTCCCAAGCCTACATGGACCTCCTGGCCTTCGAGAGGAAGCTGGACCAGACCATCGCCCGCAAACGAATGGAGATCCAGGAGGCCATCAAGAAACCCATCACAGTAAGCTGCTCTGAAGATGCACAATGTACATCTTTACACCAAATTCTCAATTCAATATTACCAGTATTCTGTGGCACACTCAAAATTAAGTTGTGTTTTGTTTCTAACAATAATTATTTAAAGTAAATAATCATTTTAATATCTTTTTTTCGACTATCCCCTTTGCTTTAGACTGGGGGTCTCAAACTGGTCTGGTCATTATATGGCAGTGATTTAGGCTTGTGGCCTGGATCACTGCCAGCTGCAGGAGTATTTGTAGGAGATGGTCTCGGAGATGTGCCGTACCCTAGAGAATCACGGTGGCTGGGAATGAGCGTGCTTTTTGAGCTTAGTAAAGTTGATGCAATTACTTATGTTTGATAATATTAGTGTTTTTTTTATCACAGTGTGATCTTTGATTGATGGAGTAATGTGTTTCTTAACTTGATAAATGAAAGGGATTTATGTTATGTACACAGAGCAATGCGCTTACATATATATTTTATAGTGCGCTTATTTTTATATATATACATATTAGGGATGGGCGTGAGGAATCGATTACTCGAGTACTCCTCGTTACAAATGAACTCGGTTGGTGGACAGTAGGGGTGTGAACGGTTACAAAAAATTGTGAACGGTTACACGACCCCTTTTTTTTCGTGTACACGGTTAACCGATTTTCTATTTTTTTCTTTTTTAAGTGGACCGCAGTCGCGCTATTCTGAGCCCTGCCCGACGCATTAACTGTAATTATGAGCCCGAGCCCGGTTTCATACATGTGTAACTTTGTACACATTTGTTACTTAGGCCTACTCTGCTAAATATATATGTAGGCAAAGGGATAATGTATAGAACGCCGGTCATTATCGGGAAAATAAGCACAGACAGGGCGAACAGGACACCAACGCACAGCGGAGGTGTCTTGCTTCGCCCTGAAGGGGCTTATTTTCAATAATGACCGGCGACATTCTATGGGCTACATTATCCCGCTTATTACACGGCTACTTGCCAAAACGAAAAAATAACTTCACACGGTGTGTCTTTTTACGATTTATAATTCGTTACCAGCATTCGTAGTGTTGATCAGCAGAGAAGTAGTCCGCCGAACGTCTTTGGTTGCTTAGCAACCAAAGACGCTGGGATGACAAGTTACCGGACTACTACCCATGCAAGTGAACGGAGCCTTCCACGCCATTGAGAAGACCCGTGTAATAAAGGCCTATAATATTTCTGTTTATGGCATAGATTTCTCCTCAGATTAGGCCAATAAAGCAATGATTAAAAAAAAAATAAAGGTTTATTAGGTAGGCCTAATTTCGAATTTGTCTTGCCACAACAAGATAACCACCATTGCATGTCTTTACCTTTTGTGGAAGAGGGAGAGACGTCGGAAGACCCGACGCAGTATATTCATAATATTGTAATGACCACGGAAGAGGCAGTGAATGAAGTATTGAATAGACAGAGATTTATTAGATAGGCCTACCTAATAAACCGTTGGAACACACAAGACCGGAAACATAGCAACGCCGGTAAACAAACCCCGAGAAGCCCAATCCCTATGAGAGCTCCCCGCGCTACGGCCATCCGGAGGCAGACAGAGCTTTTGGCTGTGATATTATACATACAAATATTATATTATATACTATTATATTATATATAGAGCTCCGGGAGTCGCAAACGGCAACATTCACTTTCTCCTCCAAGCTGCGGTTCACCCTGGACTGCACTGCACTGAGATTGACGGTTGAACGCTGATTGGCTGTTACGTTACGCATGTGACTCAGTGGCCACGTTACATGACGTAGCCTATGCCCGGTGTTCAGTTACCCAACATTTATCGCATGCATTTATTAGCTCCTTAATGTTGTCCAAGTGGAACATTTGTAGCTTTATTAATCGCTAAATAAATAGTAGACTCTGTGTTATTTTTGATGATATTATTATTATTATTTTATTTTTTCGGTTTTCGTTTACTGATTTTCCTAAACGGTTAGGATTTACTAACCGGTTACACGTGTACAGGCCTAATAATGTGTATAGGCCTACGTACGGTAGGATTATTCACTGTGGTTTAAATAATAAATGTTATAGTTACTCCCCTCTAGACAAAATCGACTTGGTTGCGATGTTGACAGTTTTTGAGTGTGTGTGTGTGTGTGTGTGTTAGCCTGGTAATGTGTATAGGCCTACGTACGGTAGGATTATTCACTGTGGTTTAAATGTTATAGTATTTCCCATCTTTGCTGAGCAAGAGTTTTGTTCGATAGTTATTGAATGACCATGACCATGACCCAGATGGGCTATTGAAGTTTTACGGTAGGCCTACCACTGTCATGCACCTACCCGATGTCAAGTGGACAGGGTTGAATTCACTGCGGGTCGTTCTTCTTACTGTCCTTCGCAACACTCTGATCTCACTAAAAGGCTAGCAGCATGAAATCAAGGGATATTTAGAATAGAAAAAATTGTGTGATTAATCGCGAGTTAACTATGACATTAATCGCAATTAAATATTTTAATCGCTTGACAGCACTAATATTTAAAAAAGTATTTACATGTATGTGGAAGTATGCAATTTATAGTTGTACAATTGAATGAATAAGAATCAAACGTAGAGACGGTTATTTAACAATATTTTAAGAAATTGTTAAATTATATAGTCTTATGGTGCGGCCACACCAACCGCGTTGCTCGCGTTGGATAACGCGAGTGACGCGCCTAACCTGACGCTTGATCAGTGTGTGGTCGTTCAACGCTTCCAACGCGCCAACGCAGCTCGATGAGTCCATGTCCATGCTAGTGAACGGAGCGTTCCCTTCACATTCACCGAGCGAACATTATGAAAGTAAAATGCACATTTCTCGCTAAAAATGTTTCCATAAACGCATTTAATGGCGTAACTATAACTATTTCCACCCAGAATAAAGAAAGATGTCGGCCGTGGCTGCGCTGGAGTCCGAGGTAGGAAACCCAAACACCGCCGTGTTTGGGTGCATGATAGAGTTTAGATCGGGTTAGATTAAATAATCTCGGATATAAATAACAATAATCGGGTTAAATAACTTCACATGGTGTGTCTGGTGTGTTTCCAGCATTCGTAGTGTTGATCAGCAGATAAATAGTCCGCCAAGACGTTGAGGTTGATTAGCAACCAGAGACTCTGTCCATGCAAGTACACGGAGCGTTCACTCTTCGTCATAACTATCAAACCAAACATCCTTCACATTCACCGAGCGAACATTATGAAAGTAAAATGCACATTTCTCGCTAGAAATGTTTCCATAAACGCATTTAATGGCGTAACTATGTCACTATTTCCACCCAGAATAAAGAAAGATGTCGTATGCTTCTGTGCAAGCTCACTACTCTCTGCCAGTGACGTCGGGTCAAGCTCCACGCTGATTGGCTACCGCGGCTAAGCGTCACGCGTTGGAGCGTTGAAAGTTCAATTTTCTGAACTCCGGGCGTTGGTGGGTTGGACGCGTTACTGCGTTTACGTGCGTAATTACGTGCAACTGCCGCGCCCAACGCCCCCAACGCAACGCTTCAACGCGTGTACCGCGCCTAGACCAATGGTTCCCTATGCAAAAATGCAGATTTTCAACGCCCCTAACGCGAGCAACGCGGTTGGTGTGGCCGTACCTTTACAGTTACAACCGGCCCTTTGAGGGCAACCATAATGCTTATGTGGCCTGGGGTGAAAATGAGTTTGAGACCCCTGCTTTAGACTGGTATAAGACGTATGTATACATGCTTTACGTCTGCCAAGCTAGTAAAATCTAAGTCCAAGCCATGGGGAGTATTGACGCCCACCAAGAACGCCCCTCACTCAACAAGTGTGTGAAACAGCTTGTTTGCACTCAAACTTTACTCCCGTAACAGTGTGACGCCATACTGCAAGTAAGCAGTTTTGAAGTGCAGTTGTCTCGCCTCCCGGCTACCTGCCAAATTATCAACTTCTGTGAATTTGCACACGCGCAAAGCTTTCCACTAGGGATGCACCAATACCACTTTTTTACTAACCGATTCGATACTTTTATTTTTGTACTTGCCGATACCGAGTATCGATATTTTCTAGATTTGGTCTCTATGAAAGAAGTGCAATTAAATTGAAGGCAGATTTTATTTTCTCCTTTCAAGAATATGTCAAGCCTTTAGTAAGGATATACAAAATGAACAGAAGGATATTCCAAAACAAAATTAAACAGAGCTATTTTTAACAAAAAAGCAGTCAAAGACAAAATGCCATCACATAATGTAAATGTAAATATAACCAGATAAAGCGAACAACAAAAGTCAGTAGAACTTTTGTTAATAATAAGCACATTATGGCTGTTTAGAAAGACTAAACAAATCAACAAACTATGTTGTCAAATGACTATCAACACACAATGTTGCCTCTGAACTAGGCTATGTATTTTTTTTTTTTCAGATTTTTTTTTATGAACAGAATCATCTCTGCATGATCAGGTGTTAGCCTGTTTCTGCCTTCATTCTCAATGTGTGACACTGAGCTAAACAGCCGTTCGCTCTCAACGCTACTGCAAGGTGCTGAGAGGTATTTGCGTGCCACTTTGGCCAGAGAAGGGAACCGCACTTTGGATTGGCCTCGCGGGCCACTGGGGCCTCCCCAAGGTATGTCTCCAATTGTGCGGTAACACCCACAGCACCTGGGGTCAGTGCTACTGACGCTTGCTCATTTGCAATTTCATCAAAGATACAGTCTAAACTGCTGCTGGCCTGGTCCTCCCTGCATGGTTTTCTGGTAGGTGTTTCACAGCGGGTGTCATCTTCCTGATTGTCCTGTTCTGCAATCGGTCTCATCAGCATCTCCTCCTTGGCATTTGCAGCAGTTTTGGTGTTCGAGGAATACACACTTTTGTATCTAAAACAGACAACATTTACGTCATTCATTAGGCTATGTGGCCATTTAGGAATTCCTATTTAAAAAAAATCCCAGCCAAGAAACAACTTGCATGGAATTCTTGCGTTCACTGCTCAACACACACACAGACACAGACAGCGCGAGAGAGCGAGCGTATAGGCCTACCTCGGATTGAGCAAAGTTGATGTAGAGCGGATTTTCTTCCACGTCGCAAAATCGATTCATGACAGCTGTGGATAACGTTCGCTTCACAGTTTTGATGCATTGGTCCTCCTCGATCTCTCTAGAAAGAAATCTCAGCACATTAATCGCAGGAATTACGTCTGCTGCCATAGCATCCGAAGAGCTGACCCTTCGCGTCAACTCCTCAAATGGACCCGGAACAGACGCAGTCTTCTCCAGCAATCCATTGGCTAGGCACGAGATTGTCTGGGAGATTGTATTCAGATTCGCATCCGTCATGGCCTTGATCATATTTCGTGCGTTATCTCGGAGCACAACGTGGACAGAGCTTTTTTGGATGCCCCACATTTGTAGCATGTCTTCGAAGATATTTTCTATAGCTTGGCCAGTGTGAGAGCCCCGAAAAGGTTTCGCGTGTAAGATAATGTGTTGAAGGGTAAACGCTTCATCTATCCACTGGGCAGTCAAGCTGAGGAGAGACATTGGGCAGACACTGCTGGTCCATATATGAGTTGTGAAGCTTATTGCCTCAGCATCATGCACCAAGGACCTAACGTGATTTTTCACTTTATCATACACCTTTGGCAACATCAAATCTGTGATGTAGAGGCGACTGGGAATCTCATATCTGGGCTCTAGCACTTCTAGAAGACGGCGAAATCCAACATTATCAACAACTGAAAGTGGCTGGTCATCGAGCGTTATGAAGTGTGTTAGTGCCTCTGTTGTTTTTATTGCCCGTGAGTTGTCTTTTGACATTTTCTCTCGCTTTTGGAAGACGTCAGTTAAGGTGGGCTGCTTCAGTCTTGCGCCGCTAGCATTAGTGAACTCTGTGTACTTAGCACTATGGTGCGTCTTCAGATGTTTTATCATATTGCTGGTATTAAAAGAAGTACTTTCCTTTCCGCCTCTAGAAACCGTAGCATAACAGATCTTACACTCTGCCTTACTCCTGTCGTCATCCTTTATCTTAAAATATTCCCATATCGCCGACATGACTTTACATGTGACCGTTAACAGGTCGCAGCCAACTTTCACACACACAAGCCTTTGGAAGAATCTCAGAGTCTCGGCTCATTATCGCCCCCTAGACATTGAAGTTAGGTAGGACAACTCATCTCCGCATGCGACCGGTTTGATGTAGGCTACTGACATGGTGGTATCGGTGCGTGGTATCGGCAATTAAAAAACGATTACGAGTATTTTAATGAAGTATCGGCCTGATAACCGATACTGCTATCGGTATCGGTGCATCCCTACTTTCCACCAATCGCATCAGATAGGGCATCATGACCAATCAGGGCAGACTGGGCCACACGGGAGAGGCGCCTTAAAGCAACCTGAAACAAAACACTCTTTCTAAAATAAACTTAAATTGGTTTTGTTGAAATTAAGTGAGAATAATACGTTTTGTTATTTGTACATACAGGCATGTAACCCTATTCTAGTAGTACCCCCAAATGCAATCATTAACCCTAAAAAATAATGATATGGGATCTTTAAATTTTGCAAGAGCCTTTCCTAGGCTAAAAGGCCAAAGATTCTAGGGAGGAGAGGCTAAACAACTGCAAAGGCTTCTGACCATGTCATACGAATTTAACTCGAACAACATAAGGGCTTTTTTTCCACCCAGCGCCATTTCAGCTGACTTATTTTGACAGGAAGTCTTTAGCAGGCAAGTGAAATCCGACCACAGAGTTTGCATTGAAGTTCTGAGTGTGGACGTTAGACCTTGGTTCAGATCTGGCACATCCGACCCCAAAAGTGGCACAGAAACTAGTGTGAAACAAGTGGCACCAAGCCCTGCTTGTTTTAATACACTTTCAGGCCTGATAGAGGTCAGGCGTAGTGCCTGAATTCAGGCTTTAGCTCGGCCATGTATGTTGTCAAGAAAAATGAAAATAGGTGAGCGGTACCTTTTTAAAATGTCGAGTCAACCTACCTGACCTTTTGATTGACATGTCTGCCACCAACTAGGCGTAGTCAATATAAGGAAGTATTTTACATTTGTATGTTTGCACTGAGGATGGTCTGAATGGGACTGAAAACGTTTTCCATACCACTTGGGTAGCACTTTACACTTTTATGCAATAAAAACGTATTGGTGCATCGGCTACATGGTGTTAAGTTAGTTAAAGCTTTTCATTGTCCCCTAAGGGCGATTTTGTTTGCAGCAAGACATCAATAGACAACATAGGACAGAAAGTACAACATGACAGACCAAACATACATGCAGATAGTATAGATAGTGCAGAGTGTATACAGGCATGCTGATAAGCATCCCTGCATGACATACTCATGTAAATCAGAATAATAATAATAATAACTACTATGTGTCAAATAAAATAAAAAATGAAAAACAGCAAACACTTTCTGCTCTCCATGGAGTACCTTTCATACAGCAGGTAATCATACCTCACACTGCACCAAAAACACCATGTCGGCCCAGAGCTCCAAAATCTGAGTTCAGTAGAGAAATGGCACTGGGAACAAATGAGTCTATATCTATTGGTTTTAACTGCAGGGAATCTGAAACGTGACTTAGAAGGTAACAACTGAAACTCAGGATGAAGAGGATGACCATTTGCTGATAAAATAAAATAGATTCTGCCTTTTTGTGGACAAATCTATTGTACAGGTCTGCTAGACTGCTTTGCTTGGCACCTATGATTTTGCCACCGGCCTTCACTACTTTGGCGAGTGAGGCTTTATCCTTTACGTTCAGATTTCTATACCAGCATATCATAGAAAAAGATAAAACAGATTCAATGTATGATTTATAAAATATTCTCATAATGGTTTTATCCACATTGAATTTTGCCAATTTACGGAGGCAGGAGAGTCGCTGTTGGCCTTTCTTACATATATTCTCTGTGTTAAGATTAAAATTTAGCCTGTCATCAATTATGCTTCCCAGGTATTTATATGAGCCAACTACCTCTACAGGTTGCCCGTTTATAGCAGTGACCTGGGTAGGGGGGGACTTGCGCCTATAATCAATGACCATGTCCTTCGTTTTGGATACATTCAAGTGTAAGTGAGCACTATCACACCAGGCTATAAAATCGTTTAAAACAGGACCATGCTCAGATGATTTTGCATTTAAAAGACTAACAATAGCTGAGTCATCTGCAAACTTTAAAATATGTCTGTTTGTGTGCTGGCTACGACAGTCATCAGTGTATAGGATGTATAAAAGAGGGGACAGGACACAACCCTGTGGTGACCCTGTAGAGGACAGTATCTTTTCTGAGAGTACCCCATTCACCCTCACACTCTGAGTTCTGTCCGTTAAAAAATCCAAAATCCAACCCACTAAACTAAAATCTAAATTAAAATTTCTTAACAGCTTATCAACTTAACCTTATCAGGTTAAGCAGAGTGGCTGTAGCATCCTCAACCCCTCGCCTGGCCCTATAAGCAAATTATTGTGGGTCCAATAGATTCTCTGTTTTGATGAGGAGCACCTTTATCATTAGTTTTTCAAAACATTTCATCATCAATGAGGTCAAGGCAATTGGTCTAAAATCATTTAAAACCTTAGGGCGACTGATTTTTGCCACTGGTACAATAGTCGTGTTTTTCCAAATTTTGGGGACTCTGTTGGCTCAAGGAGAGCTTAAATATGTAATAAAATATTGGACCAAGTTGTTCAGCGCACGAGGAGAGTAGGTGACCCCTTATGTTATCTGGCCCGGGGCTCTTCTTAACCTTTGAGTGTCTGAAGGTATCTACTACGTCATGCAAATCAAAGGGCGCTGGGGCATTATCCTTCAGGTCGTTTTTTTTCCTTAAATGTGGGTGAGTCAAACCTCAGATAAAACTCATTTAGCGTCTGTGCCAGCTTTCTATCACATGTGAACCCATCCAGCACCAAATTCGGATTTCTTGTTTTCTTTGTGCCAATTATGTTTTTCATGCTATCCCAAGCAGAGCATAAATTGTTGTTCCCCAATTGGTCCTCTAGCTTTTCTTTATAGCTCCGCTTTGCTCTTGCGATTTCATGTTTAACTTCCTTTTTTAGTTTTTCAACCTCCGGAAGGTTCCCTGCTCTAAATGCCAGTCTTTTCCTGTACAGCAGTGCCCTGAGTGCTTTCGTCACCCATGGTTTACTATTTGGGTACACCTTTACAGTTTTTTCAGGAATAACATCTTCACAAAAGGAGACGTAACAACTGACATCATCTGCAAGGACGTCAATGTTCGAACAAGATTGCTTAAACATTTCCCAGTCTGTACACTCATAGCAACCCTGCAGACTCAATTTGGATTCATCAGTCCGGACTTTAAACCGCTTGGTGACCGTTTTTCCCCTCTGCAGTGCAGTGCAGTATGATGGGATAAGCTGAATACAATTATGGTCGGCCCCCCCAAGTGGGGGAATGGGAATAGCTTTATATGCTCCTTTGATGGAGCCATAACACAAGTCCAGCGTTTTGTTGAGTCTGGAAGGGCACTTAACATATTGGTCAAAGTTCCTTATGGTTTTCTGAAGAGAACAATGATTAAAATCCCCAAGGATCAGCACTGGAGCGTCGGGTGATATTGTCTGTAGTTTTTGGGTAGATTGCAATATAGTCTCTGAGGCATTGTCAGCGTTTGCCCTTGGATGGATATACACAACCATGACGAAGATTTGGGGGAACTCTCGGAGAAGATAAGGGGGGCGCAGTGATACGCACAACAGTTCAATGTCTTTAGTACACAGTCTTTCTCTTACAATAAAGTTTTGCAGTATCTTTGGTTCACGTATAGGCAGACCCCGCCCCCTCGTGACATACCGGTCGCAGCGGCATCCCGATCAAGCCGCACGGGTGAGCCAAAGCTGTCAATGGCAAGTTCGGTGTCCGAATCCCTCTCCGACAGACATGTCTCATGTCTGACGTTGGCTTGCAGCTCATCGACCTTGTTTCGAAGAGACCGCGCATTTGAGAGAATTATGGAAGGCAAAGGGGTACGGGAAAGGGGTTGTTTCCTTAGTCTTAGACGCAGGCCAGCCCGCTTTCCTCGCTTCCTGATCTTGCGGGGAAACGCGCCGGTAGAATCCCCTTTTCCACTTGTTTGATCGGCAAAACTGTTTAGATCGGGAACCACTAGATTCACACCACGAAGATCCTGAAAGTTACGCCATTGGAGAAGAAAGTCTTTGCTGTATGTTATGCGCTCCGGTTTAGTGAACCCGTTTAGCGCTTCCACAGAAGGAACAAGACGGTTAACTCCATGATTTGTTGCTTATCTGGTCAACTCAATAAAATATATTAAAAGTCCATTAGTAAGATGATTTGTTGGCCAATTAAATACTGTGCATGAAAGGTGCATAAAGACACAATCACAAAAAAAAAAAAAACAGAGTTTATGAACAGACGTGACTTGCTGCCGGTCGCTGCATGAGCATGCGCCCTTCTCAGTGTGCGAGTTCCGCTCCTTTTATTGTTGTCAAGAAAGGCAATTCTCTAGGGTGTCTTCGAATGTATGATCATTTCAGGCACAGATCATTTTACTTCCTATCAGCCCTGTACTTTACATTTGACACTCAAATAATTACTGCCACATTGTGGTCTGTAGGGCTGTAACAATAGGGCTGTATGGCTGTTTTTTTAATTTAAAAAGCATTTTATTTAAACAACACTTGTGTAACAATTAACTTAATGTAACATTTAATCACCAATAATTTGGAACGCTGAACAGAAAGAATACTATTAAAGTATAGCTAAATAAATAACCAAAGATTGCAGTTGGAGGATGCTTGCAGGTAGGCAAAAACCCTCAACTAGTTTGGTTGGTTTAGTCAAATATCCTATAAGCGCTTATTGCATATTCTCGAAGAAAGTTGTCCAATCCCGGGTTGCTTTAAACTCACTTCATTTATTATAAAGTCGTCGGCATGTTTCGGCATGGTAAGTGAAGCTATACGGAGGGAATTGTAGCTAAAGAGTGGAACACGTGTGAGAGATAATAACTCTGGCTACTATGGGCCACGGGCAGAGGCCCGTGACCCTTCGCGGGTGTCGCTGCAAATCTCTGGTCTCTTTACACTGGGTGCACAGGTAAGAGACCGTCAAGTGGGCGTGGCCGGGGTGCCGTACTGGCTTCGGCTTCTTCGTATATATAAAAGCGCTGCTATCTGTGGCTGGAGCAGCCTCCAATAAGGTCTTGCTCCCCTTGTGGCTATGTATGGTATTTACGGCTAATATGTTTGGTCCTGCATCATTGGGTCGATGTGTGGGTAGCTTAGATTCTTAAAATACGTAACACGCTTCTTATTAGGCTATGTAGCTTAAAGCCCATGGTGCAGGTTAACCGGAAGTTTTGATTAATGGGTACATAAAGCACTCAAAATATGTATCTAAAGTTAGAAATGTCTCCAAAATGGTGTTAAAGTCCAGTTTTTGTAGTTTTTGGTTAGTAACGGTTATTTTTTACGCAATTTGGCGATGACGTCACGTAGGGTAGACGCATACTAGAACTAGCATTATGGCGGACGAGGAAGAGGTAGCAAGACCCACTCTCAACATTTATGATGGCCCACAGCCATATAATTTTGAACCGGTTAGGCGTATGAGGGGAAATGAGGAAATACCGAGAGCCGATGGCCGTCAAAGACAAATAAATGCTTTGTCAGAGGAGAATGAGTGGAGAGTTGGTGAAGTGTCCTGGTGAGTTGCTACCATTTAGAAACGTAGCAAGGAGCGCTGGAGCTAGTAGTCTATGAAAAGCAGTGCATACAATAACTTATTTTTTCAGTGAATAGCATCGAATGAAAGTCAACGTTTTCTTTATATCTAGTGACAGTGATTATGTCATTGGCTCAGATAAGTACCCTAAACTTAGTCAGAAGATCCAGAAATAGAAGGCATAATAGCTTGACAGTCCCACCTGTGAACCCCTAGTGTTTATTCTAAGCTTTTACCTTTCTCCGGTGAAAATGTTGTTTGCAAACGTAGCCGACTCCGAGTAGGCTGGTTATGTCTTCAGTGTGATTATTTTTGATAGTGCTAACTCGTTTTCCTCGTGATTGATTGTCATTGAAACTGTTAGGGTACCGCTTACCGGGAGAGAGCAGTAAGCGTGTCTGTGTCGCTGTGTTTGGCAGGTGTCTGTGTGGGCGGTGTCGTCCCATGGAAACTGTGGTGAGCTTGTGTTGTAGGGAGGTGAGCGCGTTTTGGTCGCTGGTCGAGGAGCTCACCCCGCGGCCAGCAGATGTAACGTGCCTTACGCAGCATCCTGGATTTGAGGCATGCTGCCTGAATCCGTTTGTGCTAAAAATAGCATACACACACTTCAGGCAGGATCATGGTCCCCTTCAAGCCAGCACGCACGAGTATGTTCATGGTTTATGTTTACTTTACAAATCTTTTACACTGAGTCATTTGAACCAACAGTTATAGGTGACAGGAGATGTGTTGCATACACAATAAACATGAATAAGAAACAGGCTTAAAATGACGTTTCCAACCTACTTACAGAGTTTTAAACGTAAGAATCTTTCCTACTTATCCCTAGGCAATACCGGTACACTGCGTACAGGCAAGCAATACGCTGGGCTTATGGCGTTTTAGGGAGGAGTATAAGGAAGCCTCTACCCTCTTGTGTGGTTTCAACCATCAGACAGCAATTCCAGAATGATGACCAGACCTATCAGGGCTTTCAATGGCCTTGTTTGGATGAAAATGAATAAAAATAATAGTTATGATTATTCTGTTGTGATCATTCAATTGCCCTTAAAATGTTATAAAGTACACAGAACACATGCATTTTGGATAAAAAAAAGTTGATTGGCATTGCTTGTAATGGTTACTGAACAAAGACACAGGTTGGAATTAAATCTATATAAAAAAATGGTTAGGCACAAAACATACAAGGAACACTGATGAAGGGCTAGACCCGCAATGTTTAATTCTAATTCTAATTAATTCTGCAATAGTGTAGTCATACCCGAGGGTCAGTTGATGGTTCTCTTTTTCACACACACACACACACACACACACACACACACACACACACACACACACACACACACACACACACACACACACACACACACACACACACACACACACACACACACACACACTATTTCATGCATGCATACATGCAGTGATACATGCAAAAGCACATCAAGCAGACACACAGTGAGCCCAGACAACACCGCACACAGAGGTTGACAAGGCACAGGTAAAATGATTACAAAATTATTTTGAATTATATACAAAGAAATGTCATGCAAATAATAACAACTAAATCATTGGACTTGTCCGTGGAAAAAAATAATAATGTGAAATTAGGTTTTCTTGAAGCGTGACTGCCGGGCTAGGTAGAGGCTGATGGCCTCCTCCTTAGGAATCTGTTCGAAGGATTTGGTGATGGGGGCGGGTGCATCGGAGGACAAATTGGCGCCAACCTCTCGAAGAACCGCGGGTGAATTGGCGTAGCTCTCCCGAAGGGCCTTCATTAATGATGTTGCATAACCTGCAGACATAATAATAATAATATTAATAATAATAATAATATTACTTTATAAAGATCATTGTCACTGATCACTCGTGCACCATCTCAAAATATGATAGAACTGCCTGACACTGCTTACCGTATGAGGCTGCCTCTTTGATGGGACGCACCACATGGGCACCTTTTCTGAAGCGCGGATACCGCACGCAGTACTTCTCCGTCCCGTCACTTCTCCGTGCTGTCTCGCGATTGGCATTGTGATTATAATGCAGCGCCGCTAAGAGAAGCCTACAAAATAACACATTTGAGAAAACCTTTGAAACTTGGTGTATGACAAAATACTACAATAGGCACGTTAATAGGTACTATTATTACTATAAAAGGCATAATAATTGGCAGTGTTATTCCATTGGATAGCACTGACCTGCTATACATCCCAAGGTATGAAAACCCTGTGTGCTTGGGCGCGAAGTGCAAGATGAGGGAGTGGTAAGCCTCAAGGGAGAAGGTCTGGTGCTGTGGAGACAGCTGACGAACATCTTTCAGCAAGGCAGCCCTCATCATTATGTTCTCCAACTTGACTGCTGCCAATGAGCCTGAAAAGAGCAAGACAGGTAGGCAGGGAGGCAGACAGACACACAGACAGACGGAAAACGAACAAATAGACAGGAAGATGGATACAGACAGAATTCCTTTTTGAAATGGAAACACATGAAATTGTCCTGCATATGAATTATAGCAAACATAAACAGTAAACAGAATGTTATGAGATTGCCAGGGAATGAAAAAATAATTTCATCACGAAGGTCACATGTCAAAGCATCCAGACAATTACTCAAAGACAGCAACTAAAACAAAACTATGTAGAGCGTGCATAATACCAGTACTGTACCTGGGTCCAGCCACTCTTTGTTGCGCTGATCTTCGTCTAGAGGGCCATGGGCACAACTGGAGAAGGCAGGGGTGTCATGGTCATGGATGTCCTGGATGTGGTTCGCTAAACTTCTCCATTTGGCCTCCATGACCGCTGGGTTGCCATCTGGGGTTGAGGCTGCAGTCCAATAGAGGTGATTCACTATAGCTGGCCTCCACAACTGTAGTTGGTCACACTCTTTGGATGCTGCATCCAATGCCTTCCCCAGACCTGTTTTAGAACAAATGGTATTAATTGATATGCACTAACAAAAACTGCTTCAAGGTTCCAACAATGGATACATACTTTTTGCAATGTGCCACACGTCAAAATAATGCTGTGTCCCTTCAGGGATCAGCTCCTCTCTCACCCATTTGGCAACCTAAGGAGAAAAAAACCACAAACATCCAGCTTCAGTGCAATTCAGATATTTACATTCTATACTGCATTTTTATTGTAAATAACTGGCGATGTCGGTCCGTGATCAGCGTTGCCAAATGCAGGTCGTTTCCCCTCAGCAGGCCAACACTGCGCTTGAGCCCTTCAAGCTCACACCATGAGCTGTTGGGGACCTCTGAGCTCTGCAACATGACATAACAGTGTAAGTGTAGAATGCTGGTGGTGTTGAAGGAGGCGTTAATGAACCGAAGCGTTGCTGGTCCAGGCATTATGATACACTACTCTAGTTAGGCAATACACAATAAAGCTCTATGCATGGTTGTACTAGTGGAAAGATGTTATATTAAGATACAATCCTTTTACCAAATTGCAGAGTTCATTTCTTTGTCGAATAACATCAGGTTTACCTGAACAAGCTGAACATCCACCACCTTGTTCACTCTGTCCTCTATCAGAGAGTATGACCCATACTTTGCGCAGTGCCCAGGAGAATCTGACCTGGAATTAATTACAATTTATGTTTCAAGTTTTTAAAACCATGGTCTGTAAAGACAATCCACCATGTCAACTGCAAATGCCAACTAAAGCCACCCTACATGATAACAAATAACAAAATCAAAACGTGGAACTGGTCTAGCTCTCACACTGGTTTACCTGCAGTCACCAGCAAGAACTAGCCCGCCATACATTGCCCGTAGGTCACTAAAATTCTTGGCTTGATCATTCTGCCAGGCCTGAACGATTACTGGGATGGTGTAGCGGCGCTGATGGCGAAAGAAACTGCTCGCACTGATGCACTGCAGGCCAAACAGGGTCAACATTCTTAGTGTCTGTGTGGCCAAACATCCAGTAAAATGAATGGCCCCACTTAACAGGAGTTTGCAGGTTGGCATGTTCCTGTGGAGCATTGGCTGGTTTTGCCAGAAACGGTGGTAGCCACATGATGCACAGACCTAGATATGTAATAAAATAAAATAAAACATTGTAATCAACAGTATATCAGGATTCAATATAGAGTAAGTACTGTACATTACTGGTCAAAGGTTTCATATTTTCAATGAAACACACATGACCAATACAGTATAAACACTCAAATATGATGGCATCACAAACCAGCAGACTTAAGCCAGCCTGGTACATACATTGTAAATTAACTGGCAAGACAGTCAGAGCTATCAGATTTTAATTAGATATTCAGATTTTCTAATCAGATGGCCACGTAAAACAAAACTGCATAAACAAAACTGTACCTGCTTGATCTTAACAAAAGTTCCTTCCTGCTGCACGATGCTCCTATCCGACCTCTCACAACAGGCCGGACAGATGGCAAAAAGGCCCATCAGTTCCTCTTGGCAAACAATGAATTTGTCAATGCAACTACAACAACAAAAAATGAGGGGGAGGGGGGCGGTGTCATTCAAACTAACAAAGCATTGAGCATTCAATATGGTCTATGTTGGTTTTAGATTATCTCACTTGTGGTGGTGGTCACACGTGTAAGGTGGCTCCTCATCAAACAATTCCTCCTCATCCATCGGCTCTTCGGGCACCCACGACAAGTCACTGATGACAGTGGCATTATCATCATCATCGTCGTCAACTGTCTGCTCAGGACTAGCGAGGGGAGTGGAGGTTTGTGGGCTGATTGAAGTCTGTGTGCCCACGCTAACCATCTTGGGCTTCAGGTTAACCTGCACAGCTGTGGCAGAGGCAGTAAACATACCCAAACATATGACAATCATGGCAAATCTAAGCGGCTATGTTTTGGTGTAGGCTATGTATTCATTTCATCAATGTGTATGGAAATGTCCTACTTGCAATGTTTTAGACATAATATCTACCCCTTAAAATACCAAAGATTTAACCGTGAGACCATCGGGGGGGCTTCAAATAACATTGTGTCCCAGCGTCAGAAGTGGAGGAGGGCAAGGGCTGATCCCCAGTATCGACACTCTCCACAGTGTCTACACTGTGCACGGTCTCCTGCTGTGAGGCGTCTGTCAACATCTTGCGAAAACAAATATAAAAAAGTATATTAGTATAAAGTATAGTATATAAAAAAGAAAATGCAAGGGTGTAGTGGTGAAATAAGAGGTAGGTAAACTGAATACTTAGATCAGTGATTCGCAACCAATGGTAGTACATTTACTGTATTGGGAGGTAGCTAAACTCTGAAGTGAGAAGTGGATAAACTCTGTTTCTCAAATTTCAGATGTGGGTAAACTGCGTTTACTTGCGTTTAGCGTCCACTACAGCCCTGACGACACGGTCACGGTCAAATACAGTATATGTGAAAGAGAACCGTAGCAGTCTAGCACTAACACAAAACGCAAACAAACTGTTGTGAAAGCCGCTTGATGATGACGATCACTGATCAAAACACTAGCCATGAAGCTTTCATGACGATATGGACATTTACTTCAGGGCAATTTTGTTTTGGCTCATATTCGTGAATCAAGAAATATGCTCTTCTAATGTCAGACTGATCATGCTTGTAGAGGAGGCTGTGTCAAAGGGAACACGGTATGCAAAATACACAGAGCTAGCTAACGCGCAGCTTGTAATTAGCAGCTATAGCATGATGCTTACCGTGGCAATCTCTCGCTTGCGGCAGACGGTGTCTCTCGACCTCGGGGACAGGGCAGGCAGAGT
Source organism: Gadus chalcogrammus (assembly GCF_026213295.1). NCBI lineage: Eukaryota > Metazoa > Chordata > Actinopteri > Gadiformes > Gadidae > Gadus > Gadus chalcogrammus. The sequence continues at coordinate 21,785,603 of NC_079429.1, read as the reverse complement.
GGTTTGCATGCACAGACGGCACGGCGGTAGGAATTAACTTCGCCGTCCTCTTACTCTTTAAACCAAGTGAGACCATCTTGGCATCCCCTGAGTGGTAATCCTCCTCCTTGAAATGCGCGCTGCATATTCTGGAGTACGCGGTAACAGAGCTAGCTGAAAAATCTGCCCGTCTAAACTTGACAAATTGCACCCAGCTTCGGAGAATCCCTTTGTCCTTGGGGAAGCAATGTACCCTATGTCCACTTTTGCTGGAGTTGTTGCACCATGTTATCTACTTATATATCTACTCTCTCTCTCTATCTATATATATGTTATGCTATGCTATGCTATCCCTCACTATCTATCTGTTATGTTATGCTATGCTATGCTATGCTATCCCTCACTATCTATCGATGTTATGCTATTCTATCTATCTATCGATGTTATGCTATTCTATCTATCTATCTATCTATCGATCTATATATCTATCTATCTATCTATATCTAGGCTATCTCTATTTATGTATTTACTTATATAATCTGACACTGTCACTCTCTCACTAGCGGCTTCGGCTGTCGTCCAAAAGCGCGGAGTACCTTATGTGACGTCATGCAATGCATTGTGGGAGAAATAAGAATCATCGCTAACCTGTGGCTAATAACCACTAATATATCACCTACTTTTCCTAATATTTATATTTTGTGATACCCTACAACAGGGGTACTCAAGTAGAAATGATGAGGGGCCACAATTTTTTTTTTCAGTGACTCAAGGGGCCGGGTCGGTATACGTGTGATTGGGCGATATATGCTCTGTTTTAGACGTAACGCGTAAGCACGTAAGATACATAACCCCCCCTTGCGCGGTAAAATATCCCCCCTTACGTGCTTAAGTGCGTCGGCCAAATTCCTGACTATGCGACTAAAACACTACGGCCCTACGCAGCTCGCAAAGACTGTGATTGGCCAGCTAACCACATCCTTTCAGGAGTCTCACATTTCCGGTTTTAACAGCATAATAGCGCCATTTTAAAAGGCTGTGACAGAAGCGAATGAAGAAGTTTGAAGAAGGAGAAGAAGAAAACACAAGAACGTATTATGATAATTATAAATATAAACAAGCCAGCGATTTCCACTTCCACGCCCACAGATTCGTTCGTTGCTCCCCCTACTGTTCTGGCGGAGAAACCCCTTGCAACACGCGCAATCCTAAGGAACCTTAAAGGAACCGTAAATCAAAACTTTTCTAAAACAAGTCCCTTGTGTAAATTACGTGCTTACGTCTCTGCGTCGAAAACGACCCTAAATCGGCCTTGACTGCTGCTGAGATGGACTGTCTGCCTCGAGTTTGGGAGGGCTGGAGCGGTCTGTGGGCTGGAGTGCTATCTGTTTATCGTTGCAACCCCCAGCCTCGTATTGAGATCGCGGCGCGCGTTTTTTTTTTTTTTATAATTAAAAAAACTTTTCAAAACAGTTCGAGGGCCATTAATAGACACCCCGCGGGCCACAAAAGGCCCGCGGGCCGCTACTTGAGTATGACTGCCCTACAACATCAAATACAATGGATAATTGTTTAAATGTTTATTACCAACTAGAAAATTGCCAGAATAGAAGAAAATAGAAACCTGCACCATGCCCTTTAAATAATGACATAATTAGGCTGTATAGAGTGCAACATGTTTAATAGCCTAACTTTCAATAGATGGAAAAAAACATGAACGTCTAACATGAACGTCGCAATAACGAGGCGTGTGTTACGAGTAGTGTGTGTGTGTGTGTGCGCGAGAATGGCAGTGTGCGAATGTGTGTGTGTGTGTGTGTGTGTGTGAGTGACGTCAGTGAGTGAGTGGACGAGGAGCGAGGAGAGCGAGCGGTAGCATGTGTGTTTAGTGAAGAAGCGAACGAGTCCGGTAGAATAAAGTATCCATCCTGTCAATAATCGGTGGCCGCCTCATTCCGACCTATAAGCAGACAAACTGCCGGTCAAATTACACAAAACAATAGAGACAGGTAGGGCTGAACGATTTCAGGAAAAGATCGAATAGCGATTTTTCCGGCAGATATTGCGATTTCGATTTTCTTCACGATTTTCTTCAAATCAAGCTTCAGTGCAATATTCACAATGTACCGTAATATTTATAAACATGACATCATGCCATTAAAACATTACATGCCATTACTCTAATGTAAGAATGAAAACTAAAGTTAAGAATTGATTTCAAATGTATTTATTAAGAAACATGCATGTAAACTAAAGTCCTTGACCAACTGCAGTTGTTACAACTGAAGAACTAAAAGAGCCATCTTTGACTGTCTTAACTTAGAAAAGTACTGCTACTTTTTAGTTGTTTTTTACAGTCAAAGATGGCTCTTTTAGTTAATTCGTGCATTAGAGTATAACAACAAAGGGAGAGACGTCGGAGAACCCAACGCAGTCTAGTCATAATATTGTAATGACCACGGAAGAGGCAGTGAATGAAGTATTGAATAGACAGAGATTTATTAGATAGGCCTACCTAATAAACCGTTGGAACACACAAGACCGGAAACACGGCAACGCCGGTAAACAAACCCAGAGAAGCCCAATCCCTATGAGAGCTCCCCGCGCTACGGCCATCCGGAGGCGCACAGAGCTTTTGGCGGTGATATTATATATACAAATATTATATTACATACAACTATATTATGTATAGAGCTCCGGGAGTCGCAAAGGCAACATTCACTTTCTCCTCCATGCTGCAGTTCACCCCGGACTGAACTGCCCTGAGTTTGACGGTTGAATGCTGATTGGCTGTTACGTTACGTATGTGACTAAGTGGCCACGCTGTTGAACGCTGATTGGCTGTCATCACGCGAAACGTGAACGTGCTCGCCTGTGCACGGCAAAAGTGTGGCGCGACAAATCAAAACTTGTCGCCGGTTTTCACTAGCGAAAAATTCGCCCGATACGCGTCTATACGATCACTTTGTATGGGATCCTGTCACCCCGTCGCGTTTGGTGTGAACGCACAGTAGACAACCATTTATTAGATTCCTAATAAACCGTTGGAACACACAAGACCGGTAACCATAGCAACGCCGGTAAACAAACGCCGGTAAACAACCCCCTCAAAGAGAGCTCCCAGCCCCACGGCCATCCGGAGGCTCACACAGCTTTTGGCCGTGATATTATGTATACAATTATATTATATTAATTCGCCCGATTCGCGTCTCTACGTTGACGCGTGAACACACAGTAAAACCTAAAAAAACGTGGCTTTGGCGATCCCGAGATCGCGTTCTCTGTAATCGCGATTAAGATCAGAAAACGATAAATCGTTCAACCCTAGAGACAGAGATCACACAGGCAAATTTTTTCGCGCTTGGCCCACTCTGGATAAATGTCGTTCAAATTGCGAACTTCGACGGCCGTGGAGAAATGCAATCATCATAGTCATCACAGAGAGGGCATCTCGTTGCATACTTACGGCGTCGATAAGAGGGGGCGGTGTCAGTAGACTACAAAGCTGCAAACTTGTCGCTTTTCGGCGACAATCGCCGTTTTCTTGGTCAATTTGGTCATTCACGTGAATGGTGTAGAACCGGAGAGTTTTGTTTTGGGGGGGGGGGGGGGTCCAGAATTGCGGAAAATTATTGGATCATTCTTATCCAATGCGCCTGGCTACCGCGCATGCGCATCCGCATGCACAAGCATGCGGCCAAACAACGCAAGAGAGCTTGCAAAACACTCGTCCAGAGGGGTGTTCCACGAACGGAGGTTTAACAAACACTGAGTTAACGCTGAACTCTAGGTTGATTTACCCTGTGCCGACTAACCAAGAGTTTTCAGTTCCACAGCAGAGGTTATGCATTAGTTCAATCAACTCGTGGTTGGTTAACATAGGGTTGTGCGCGTCCACGGCAAACCTAAAAAGACGTGATGTATGGATCAGGGAAACCCTGATCGAAATGGCGAAACGGGCCGCTTATTTCAATGAAATGGAACTTAAGGTTCTCCTGGAGAGCTATGACGAGGAGAAGGACATTATCACAAGAAAAGGGAACGCTAAAGCCTCTGCAACTCGGAGAACCAACGCCTGGCAGCTGATCGCTGACCGCGTAAATGCGTTAGTTACACGTCAAAAGCATGATCCTTAATATTTGAGCCATGACTATATAAATATCCCAGTTAAGCATTCTTAAAGATCCTACCACATAACCCCTTTCTTCTAAAAAAATATGTAGCCTACTCCAATGGCTTCCAAGCGGTCAGCGGATCAAGTATAAAAATGAAGTATAAAAAAACATACAAACTGGTAAGCTTTTCCCACCATCGTATTGGTATAAATGTAAATAAGCCTTTTTTTTTAAGCCAATCGTGAAAAGGCCGACAGTCAGCAGACTGGATCTGGCCCTCAAATGGTCTTGACCCCGGTGGAGGAGCTGTTAATAAACAGGGCGCCCTGGCATGGAGGGGGTACCTGGTGGTACCTCCTCAGAGAGTCAGGGGCCATACCCCAATGGTTGAATGTAGGTGTTTGTGTTTTCTTGTATTTTAGATTTTTTTTGCCTTCGAAGTAACACATGCATACCATGTGCTTGCCACAGCGCATACTATTCCAAATGTTTCTTTTTTTGGTAACTGGGTAGAAAACCTAAAAGTGACAATTCATCAACTTCACAGATCAAGATGGATTAGTGCGTGTAACGATCAAACATTCTCCAGTGGATGCAAATCCACTGGAGACTATAGTATAAAAGAGACTATAGATAGTCCTCCACTGAGGACTATTTTATACTTTGTGTTGTAAGTGCCTCTCGGTATAGTACTCAGACAATATTAATCTTTGTATGATAGGAGGCCGATACAAATCTTGGATGGGTCATCTGAAAGGACTGAGATGTGCTCAGCATCTCCAACATTATAGCCTAGATGAAACTACCATTTGCAAAAAATGGAGGGCTACGCAAATAGTCTGGAGTGAACTGAGGCCAGGTCCTCTATTGGTAGTGTTGGCTATGTAAGGCTATTTAAATATATTAAAGATTTGCACGAGAATCTATAGGCCTATCTCTCCACTCCAGCAAAAAGTAATTTGATATGCCAAGATGTCGAGCCGTGGTCTTATCAATCGCTCCCGGTGGATTGCACGTATAATTTGCCCTCCGATATCAGCAGTTCTGCATATTACAATAAAAATAACCCTGTGACACTGTCACCTTTTTTCCTCTGAGGAGTTTGCAGGTCTGAGACTATTATTTAGACAAATTATTAGCAAATTTCAATCTGACAATTTGACCAGAGAGTTAGAAAGGGCGTATCGCGCTGCTGCCTTCTCACACCGCGAGACAGGTTTGTGGCTTTTGAGTGTCGCGATTTCGGTTTCGATACGCGTATCGTTACAGCCCTAGTGGTCTGTATGAGTCACTGTTCACAAATGATCGCTCCTCATTATAATAGACAAATACAATGATTCAACATTTATAATATGTAGGCTTTTATTTAACCACGCAGGCTATTTGAATTACTGTATCAATGAACTAAAGATACAAGAAGTGCTGGTATTGCTATAGTGACTTAACTTTAGTAATTTCTACATTCAACCACACAAACCTTAATCTTTAATTAATTTCAAGTTATATGCAATGTTTTATGGCACTCTTATTGGTATTATAAGAGTGATTATTGAGATTCAATTATATTGCTGAGATTTGGTTCTGCTCCGTTGACTTAATTTACTTGAGTGCACTCCCCACTCAGCTGACCTTGTGAGTGTACAGTTTACTAAGATGGGAGACACCAAATCTCTCTTTTGGGTCAGTGTTGTGTTTCGAGTCTGGGTATGTGGTCCTTTTAATGGTGCTCCTCTGCTGGGTGGCCAGGGGGCCCTGTGGTTTGGGGGGGGGGGGGCTCTATAGTTCTCCATAGGTAGAGCTCCAACATTATGATGGTGACAGAGAACTTTGGTCACAAGTCTAATCCCGGTTCTGGGAAAAGTCATGAGATCTGCTTGTTCTAAAGGAGAGCAATTCTGTGGGGTTGCTCCGTTTGTCATGCTCCCTCAGGGTATTGGTTCTCCAATGGAAACTGAGTAATACGAGTGGACTTTATAGCAGGACATGATGGCTGAGTCTTCTAAATGTCTAACTAATCAACGTTTGGTTGTGTCTGTTGAACTTGGGGCAGCCAGACAGAACCCTGAGCCCGTATTTCGTCTCTTGTGTCCCCACAGCAGAAGCGCAAGTTGAGGATCTACATCTCCAACACCTTCACCGCCGCCAAGCCTGAGGCTGAGGACCATGAGAAGGTGGCATCCTGGGAGCTGAGGGTGGAGGGCAAACTTCTAGAGGAGGTACACACATCCTCATAAACTGTCCACGCTTTTGGTTTTGGCGTACCTACCTCTGGATCCCCTGGGATGATCACCTAGTTATGGTCGTTCAAACTTGTTGCCATGTTCAACCTCACTGTCCCTTGTCCATACCCAGGCTCTGGCCTGCTCCTAGCCACGCTTTTGGCCTACCCAGGGCTCAACACTGCGACCAAAATAGTTGCATAATCAAACATTTATCATGTGGATGTAAGGGTAGAACATGTTTTATTGGACCAATGCTTCAAAAGGCAAAACTGCAATATCACATAAGTGCTGTGTGGAGGAAGTCAGTGTTTTTGGGATCCTCTGCTGCTCAGTCTGTTTCAGCAGAGTTTCAAGGTGTGTGGGTCACACACCAGACCACGGCCGCATCCGCAGCAGAAGTAAAGCTCACATCGGAGGGTTTGATTGAGGTCTTGTTCCGTTTTCATTGTAGTTAATGCTGATGGATGGCGACGCGATGCACGCCAGGGTTTGGTTCGTGCTGGAAGTACTCGTCGGCTGTGTTACGGCGCTGGTGTGACCGCTTGATTTGGAAACGAGACCCACTTAAGTTTCAATGAAGGCACGCTGCTCTGATAAAAAAAAAAAAAAGGTTTTATACATTGCGCTAAGTTTAAATGAAGTTGCACCACAGAACTAGCGTTCT